>NW_027114391.1:14843-24517 GCF_000696795.3 Halyomorpha halys | reverse complement strand
TTTTTTTTTTGTCGTAAATCACTAAATAGTCATGAATTCAACACGAGTCCACCAATCTAAACAAAACTTTGAAAAATTGAAGAAAAAAAACAAACTAAAATTGGAAATCTTTCTGTTGAAGTTCGTAATCAGCACCATACAAAATTTATATGAGCAAATTTTTAAAACTTCACACTGAGATCTCTTTCTGACCTCCAGTCAACTAGACTATGATGGATTTCTTTTTATTATTTGATGTTTAGATTCTACGTAACTTTAAACGCAAAATAAAAAATAGTAAATTAAATAAATAAACAAAACTTCTCAGAAGGAAATCGATTAAAAATGTGTTTTCGAAAAAGAGGTATAATACTGAAGAAATTTCGTTCTAGGAATCACATAGTAAATACACTTAACATAAGGCTGAACAACAAAAATACCCAACTCTATTAGGACCGTTATATTGTGTACTACAAGCCAGTGAAAGACGGTTATCGACATTTGAGCAAAAAAATTTTGACGTAACAGCAGCTCGATATCTTTTATTTACCCTGCACTTCACCTTGCCCTCGCCGTGTTTGCTCAGCCAACTACATAGAGCTATCGTATCTCATATCATAGAGTGGATTATGGCGGAGTAAATTTACAGGAGGTTCAACACATATTTCATAATTATTTTTAAAAAAAAGAAAGATCGTAATAGATTCAACGTCTAAATTTTAAATTGATAGGTACGGGTATTGCGTAAGCCAGGGTAAAACTAAGATTTGTACAACCTAGAATTGTCTAAGACTTTAGTAAAACTTCGGTAACGACCTGTTTCTAGTCAAAAGTTTTGTTAACCAGGTTATCAAGGTTACCTAAAACTGAAGTAATTTTCGATAGATCGCCCATGTGTCCTTGAAAATTCAAATCAAATATTGGTTAATCCAGCGAACTACAGAGGGTGCGAGGTATGTAAAAACAGGGTACCTCCTAAAGTTGGGAATTTCACAACATTTCCAGAATTGCAGAAAAATGCAACTCAACTCAACCAGCAACAACCTTCTGTCCCAACCGTCTCAGATCATCATTGCCAGGAACACAGAAGACTTCAACCATACTCTGTTGGTACAGAGGAACCAGGAGTCTCAACGTCAGGCGCCTCGGACCTCCCATTCCAATCCCCAGACTTCTCATTCTCAGTCCCGAACTCTTAGTACGCTTATTCCTTCCCGTCATCTACCCTTAAAGGTTAAATTGCCCCTAGAGCATCCACATCTAGCTCCTTCTCATCCTACTGTTCAAGTAAACAGCCCACCCCAATTATCGATAAAAATAGATCCTGAACCCCATACCTTACGACGGGTTCATCCAACACCCAGCACTCCGACTCATACAAATTACCCATCACCTGATCCATATTCACATCCACATCTCAACTACAATCCAACCGATATAAACTCTATCCAATCATCCTTCCTGTTGGATCTCAAATATATTATAACACTGCTTATCACCCTTCTCACTAGAATCCTTACCAAAATTCCCATTAATCTCCCACGATGAGTGCAAAGCCCCTAGATATCCTTTAGTGGAACGTTAATGAACTATATAACCGTGATGAACTCGATATATTTCTCCACCACAAACACATAGACATTGCACTGTTGACAGAAACTCACTTCACCCAACGGTCACATTTCTACGTATGTGACTAAATTATTTAATGATGATTTGTAAAACAAACTGGACTTAAAAAATCCACTTAAGACTAAACATGACATTGAAGAAGCCATAGAAAACATTTCTGAATCTATAAGAATTTTCATATATAGGGCTCAGTGGTTAGGCACAGTCTTACCAATTGGCGGTGCCGGTTCGAATCCGGCCTGGGGTGTTGAATTTTTCATTGAGTGGCGGTCCCACAAAATGAAAAAAATTGAACCCCAACCACGGTTAGGCAGTAAAGGACTCCAATGGGATTCTTGGCCAGGAAAAAAAAATAATAAAAATAATTTGCATGTTCAAAATTAATAGCATACGCATTAATTTGCCACGGCACATTCGCATCTTATTAAAACAAAAACGCAGAGCAAGAGCGAAGTGGCACAGGACTAGATACCCAACAGATAAAACATATTATACTAAATTGACAAACAAACTCAAAACAGAACTTAAAAAATTCAAAATGCACAATTTAACTAACTTAACTGAAAACTGAGGTTGTGAGCAACTGACAAATCTTTATGGACTAAGAAGCTTCTCAACTTCAAAAATTTTAATCACCCACTTCTTACTGAATCTCAAACATAGACAAAATCGCACGAAGAAAAATCTCAAATATTCGGTGAGCACCTTTCTAAAACCTTTGAGAAACACCTTGACATACTTACTTAATTCAACCCACCTCGATGACCCTACCACCTAAAGCATTTCATCCTTCAGAGATATCCAACATCATCCAAAATTTAACAACCCGCAAAGCTCCTGACCTAATTACCTAATGACCTAATTACATCTCATGTTCTAAAACATCTTCCTCGAAAATCTGTTGTATTCCTCACCTACATCTACAATGCTGTCCTCAGATCCACATATTTTCCTGACCCAAGGAAATTATACATAATCAAAATGATTCCCAAACCTCAAAAGCCACCAGGAATACCTATCGTCCTATCTCTTTGTTACCGATCTTGGGGTATTATACTGTATATACTATACATTACTGGGATATTATACTGGGGTATTGTACCCATCCTAGATTCCGAGCACATAATCCCAGATCATCAGTTTGAATTCCGAACATCCCACTCCACTATCCAACAATGTCATCGTTTGGCTGATGTCTCATCTTCATTGGAGCGCGGAACGTACTTCTTGGGAGTCTTTCTAGATGTAGAACAGGCTTTTGATCGAGTCTGGCACCCAAGACTGCTATACAAGATCCGTAAATTCCTACCCCCTACATATTTCTCATTATTTCTCTCCGACAAATTATTTCAAGTAAATCACAACAGAGCTTATTCATTCCTGTTTCCTCAATCTGCTGGTATACCTTAGGGTAGTGTCCTTGGTCCTATCCTTTATACAGTTCTTACAGCTAACAACCCAACCCATCCTAACACTATCCTCACCACGTATGCCGATGACACATGTCTACTGTCAGTGAATAATAACCTATCCTTTCATTGTATTCCAAACCCTCCAATCACACATCATCACCCTTGAAGAATAGTGCCAAAACTGGAGGATAAAAATAAATTCCAATTAATCTCACAAATCACATTCACCCTTCGTCGTAAACCCAAGCCCTCCTACCCTACAGTATCCTTTAATAATACAGTATACTCCACTTATTCCTGTTAAATAGATCCGTTACTTAGGACTAAATCTGGACAAACAACTGACATGGAATCCATTGAGGTTCCACTAAAATATCGAATTCCTTCCGAATCCAATCCTTACAGTCCTTAATCCATCGTAAAATCCTTAATGCTCCTTACTTTGTCACAAATCAAGTCATCCATAAAGAACTCAATATTCCATATGGTGCCGATGTGAACAGAATCAGACACCAATCCTTCCATGGTAAAATTCCCAACCATCCAAACCCACTTGTTTCCAACCTGGCTTCTCCTTCATTACCAAATAATCCTTGTAGGTGTCGGAAAAGAAGATGGTCTCGAGATCCTCTCCTCTAGAAATGTTGTTGGAGTTCTATTAATGGGTAGATTCTCCACATGTTTGTATCATGTCATTATATCACTTACAGCAAATTTACTTGTTGTATATATTTTTAAACAGTTGTAAGAAACAATAAATAGATTATATAAAATTATTGGTTCAACATTATAATTCTTACGTTTTTATCAAAGTATTGTGCTTTTTCTTTCCATAACTTACCCACAGCTAAAGTAACATTTATCACATTATAGTTACCATAAAAATATAGCAATTTTTAACTAGTAAATAATATTTAATAATAACTAATAACTAAATGTTTTCAAGTATTCATCGTCTGTCAATTCATCTATCTCAATTAAATCTATTTTAATAAATTTATAAAGAAACGGAATTATACAATAAACCTAAATCCCTAGATAATAGATTCAATTGTAACTAAGGAAAGTTCCAGTATGGTTACCAACTTAAACGTAGATTTGTTATAAATCTCAGTTTAACTGGATATCATTGACCGGTAAAGCCTACCGCTAGCTTTAAAGGTTAGCTTTTCTGATGCGACTGATAATTATTGATATTAACCGAGATTTCACTTATCGCAGTTTAAAATGGGATGGTGCAACTGGCCTTTTCAGGTTACCTATCAGATGGCGGAAATCAATGAATTTAGTTTGCAGATAAGAATAAGTTTGAATAAAAAATAAATAAATAGCAAATAAACAGGCCATAAGTGACGGTAGCTTCACTCCCACGACAGGACTTCTACGTGGCAGTAGCTTAATTCCCTTACCATGCACTGTCACCTATCACGCTATATCTAGTGAGACAGTTCTTTGATGGCAATAAATGTTTTCATGATAGCAGCTTCACCATCGTAATATAAACGAGCTCATACCGTCAGCTATCACTATATACCTAGTTCAACAGTAATGTCATGACGTAACTATTATACAATCATTGGAGGGGCTCGGACAGGTTCTACCGGTGCTGTAAAGTGTTCTGTAAATGTGTAAACTGGCTTAACTTGACAGTAGCTAAATATACATCGAATTTGGTACAACAGTACTGTTAGGTTGTCAGGTAAGGTCAGTTAATGGTTGGGGTAAAAGCAAAACAATAACTTTAGGATCTAATTTAAATTGAAAGGCAACAACAGAAAGTTCTTGCATCTGCACATTTAAACATAAAGAATGAATATTAATTTGTTTTTAGAAGAGTCTCGAGATTCACTCAGATGTATAAGACAGCCATCTACTGTATCAAGTTCCAATAATTTGTAAATACATCACTAAAAATCTACTAATATGTTCAACGAGATATGCAATAATATCCCGTTGCTTAGAAAAAAAAGGAGTATTAGATAGGGGTATTTCGTAGTCGGGTTATATTTTGAATTAAATTATTTTTTTTTATATCCTGAGGAATGTACTAGAAGGTTGAATACTTAAAAGACTTGTACAGAGTTGAATATTGAACATTTCATGTATATCATAATGAAGAGATGAGAGCCAATTACATTTTCACATTGTACACATTCATCAACACCAACTTTCCATCCACCCAGCTATAGCCCTGATGAAGGCTTCAAATTCTGGCCAAAACGTTGGCACTAATAAATAAGATTCTACTTATTTGAGCTCTTCACTGACCACTCCCCCAATCCTCTTCTCCTCATTATAATTTTACTTTATTTACGTTAGTTATTATATTGGATTAGACATTAGTTAATCATTAACAAACAACGAATTTTACAAAAGAGTTAACACTTATATATAATTATATTTAAGTCTTGTTTATATAAGAATACAAAATTGTATTTTTATTCAAAGTTGAGGAAAGTTTAGAAAAATAGAAGATCTAATTGAAATTCTTACTGATGTTATATTTTATTTATTTAAATGTGTTAATTTACAAAAAAAAAGATCTATTCAAATAATTAAATACTCATAGACAACGGAAAAATATCCGTCTGTCAAAGCCAATGTGCAGTTTTAACTATAACACATAAATAACTAAAAAAAAAAGAGAAAAGTTATATGCTTTAAAAACTGTTATTTTAACAAGTACAGACCGAACTTTGATGCTATCATGATTTTACATTTAAATTGAATAATTTCGCTCTACACCGGTATAAGATCTTAAATTTACTTACCGATTGGTTTCAAAATTGGCTCAATCCAATTATTTTTTTCCACATGTTCTGAATGCACTTTATCACCTTGCAAAGGAAAATCAAGGTACAGCCTATTGGCACGCTCTTGCGTAATATTTTTTTTTTTTTTTATATATTTTGAGCAAAAAAGTCAAGTTTAAAATGATTATTTCTAAAAATTGATTCAGGGAACAGCTCATTGAACATGTCACGAACTGATAAGACAAAGCGATCAATATTAAATAATTGATTTTACGTTCGAAACAACTTTTCAACAAAAGTAAAAACAAGGTAAATCAACAAGAAGATGATCGGGAGGAAGGGGAAGGATCCAGTCACAAAAAAAGAAAAACAACACAAATAAACAAAAAATTATTTATTCCTACCATTTTATTTGTCTGTCTGATGTATTAAACTATTTATTGATAATTACTAAGTAGGATAAAAAATGGCATGCCTCTATTTCACAAGTATCCCAAAAGAAGAAGAAACCAAATCCAGTTAATCGGGGATGAGAGAAAAATGTCGAGACACCCCTAAAGCACTTCTCTGACACTAACTCAATTCATTTACAATTCCAAAACCTCTCACACAATTTGAATGTTCAAAAATCACCGCACACAAATAGAATACTAGTTCTGGTACAGGTAATGACAGGGGAACATGTCCGACAGGTGGGCCTATTGGACCTTTTTTGCCAGAAGAAAGAACATCGACCCCCGGTGCCCAACGTGCGGAGTTCCTGAAACAGCAGAACACGTAATAATAGATTTCTCTGCCATGGAAGGACACCGAGCCAGGCTGTGGAGAAAGACCGGGATTTACGTCCTCGCCGAGTCGGATTTTCCCTGGTTGATGGAAAAAGAGAATTATCCCTTCTTCAGGGAGTTCATTTACGGGTGGAAGGAGGTGGTGGGCCCCACTCATTTCACGATGGGAAGGGCTTGACCGCCCAACATCGGCGAGCCACCAGAAGATAAGGAAGCTGACTCAGACTAAGACCAGGAGGGCAGGACCAGCCTGGTAACTGCAGGAGGCACCCAGAGGGATGCAGTGGACAAGGTGCAGCTCCATCAGTAAGGCGCTAAACCTAGCGCTGGGCTGCACCACTGTAAAAAAAAAATGTAATAATTAATAAAAGAATAAAAAAAAAAAAAAGAATTGGTGATCTTTGGGAGCAGTGGCATGCGTAAACCCCAGCGCACCACCCCACTGCTCCCGCACCCCGTATGCCAGAAATGGCAAGGGAGGAGATTTAAAAAAAAAAAAAGGTCCTTTTTGCCAACCTCAAGCCAGACCAATGGAAGGATTCTTCTTATGTCTTCTATTCCTCTATATCGAACCGTTTTGAGTTTCTAATGAAATTTAAGTGGGACAACCAAAACAAGTCGATCGCGAGGCCAATTTTGGTCGATCATCGATAGCTCGCAATGTTTGGGGTGGAATACCGTGTACCATGGACTTCAAAGCGATTGTAGAAGACAAATCTTTCAAGCGATATTTTAATGCATTGTAGGGATTCACAAATCATAAATTCCAAGAATTCTCACAGTTTGACACTGTCCACACAGCATAATATACTTTGACTTAGGTGCTACACATGTCACCGGACGCAACGCGTGGACTTATTATTATTATCTTTGTCGGGACATAAACTTAATTATGATTCCTTGGTTATAGACATGCAAAGTCAGTCTTCCCATTAAAGTTAAGGCAACAAAGTAAATTCTAAATCTGTTTTAATCTGTAGCTACTACTTTGAATTCATAAATATTGTTAATAATTATCCATGTGCCTTTAGTTCTCCTGGACGTGAGTTTTCGGACCATTTAAATAGTTATTGTTGTTTTTACTTAGGTACATAAGTATGTAAATAAGCCGTATATCTATATATCGGTACAAGGTGTACTCAGCGAGCTATTTATAGATTAGCAAAAAGTAAGTCATATTTTTCTTTCATGATAAATTTTCCTGGCCCCATAAAAATAAACAAACGTGAATGTGAAATATTGAAATAAAATTATCAGTCTTATTGTGCATTTTCATAACAACTTTTTCGTATTTACAAACAAATAGTACAATAACATATGCATTGAAGTTGATAAAAAAAAAAAATTGTATTTTAAGTAAGTAAAAATGTATCTTGAACGAGTGTTGGAAAATCGAATTTCTTAGGTACCGTATGTACGGAATATTGCTATCAAAAGTTAGGTCTGGAATTTCTCCATGAGGCTATATCTCGAAAACTTAATAAGTGATTTAAAAAAAAAACAGTTTTGAATATATATTTTTCTTATGTACCCATACCTCTTTAGAATGCACTTTACAGTAACAGTAAGCATTTCACAACCCTTCCCACCCTTTTGATTACGCCGGTGTAAGTCGATCGCGTCACAGTATTAAGTTGAAAAGTAGATTTTATAAATTGAAAACACCTGCTATAGAGTAAGTTTCATATTCTAGGATTCTATCAGAGCCTAGAAGCCTTAGTGACGTGTACCGACCACATTCTGCTATATAACGTAGGGTAGTTTCCATAGAGTAAGGTACTACTAAGGTAAATTAAAACGGTTAAATAATTACTTTAATTATAAACGGTTAATTGTATTTGATTTTTTATCATTTTTTTCTTTTAATTTACTATCAGAAGTCATCTTATGTTATATGATATGACAAGAGGTTTCATTTTATTTGTTTTATCATTATTTTGTATATTCTGTTAATTATGGTTGGTTCGTTGTATATTTTTAAATTCAATGTACTATTTTATTTTATGACATCTTGTAAGTTCATCTCTATTTTGTAATTTACTCTAAGGCTCTAAAGCCTAATTTTGACGCCTGTAAATTATTCTAAAGGGATCAATCCCGGAATAAATAAAGATTATTATTAAGGTAGATAGGCAATTCATCCATTCATTCAATAGTATTATCATGCTTTTAAAAGTATCTTTATTGGACCAACATAAGTGAACAAATAGAAAAAGTTTGTAGTCTTTGAACCCAAAGTGTTTAAGAAAGTGGACAAACAATTTTATTGTTTGTTATTTATTGATATAGTAAAATAAATAATTCAAATAATCAATCATTGTGTAATGATTCGCAAAATTTTTAAATATATGATTTTACATCATAATACTTCATCAACCTCTCATACGTTTTTCTAAATTCCACCTCTTATCATAACATCTTTTCCTTGAGAAGATAATTGCTGCATTTATGATTGTCAGTAACGCATCGATATCAGTTTTATTGCAGCATCCTTCATAAGTACTAACAAATAAAAGAAATTTTCAGTAAATTTCAAAAATAAGAATGCCAAAAATTCATTATCCATCTATCTTTATTTGTAAAATTTATAAGAGCCATCAATTAACGAGATAAACACCATTTTCTTTTCTTAATCCTATTGGTTAACGGTTGATATTAAGCCACTTCAAATGTGCCACGGTATGAAAGCGTGCTCTTATAATCATATCATCATACAACCTTAGTGTAATTATGATCAAATGTATTATAAAGACATGAAAATATGATTTTTTTTTTTTTTATAAACTGTACTGTTAAGATGTTCAAAAAAAAGAGTCAATGACCTTTAACTACGACGACTTATGGCTGACTGGTTAAACTAGGAAATATGATAAAACTAGGCCTATGGACTGATTTTGTGTCAGTCCTCAATGATAAAGATGAATGAAAAATTTTACAAAAATAATAATGATATATAAAATAAAATATTGCGTGACGACTATTTACTGTGGTGGTGACTCAGATGGGTCAAAGGCGAGAAGGGACGCTCCTAAAGGAAGGATGATCTATAATTATGAGAGATAGTTGACCGTGGATGATAAATGAGGAGAAGATGGTTGGGGGTGCGGTCA
>NW_027114391.1:9380-14356 GCF_000696795.3 Halyomorpha halys | reverse complement strand
AAAATAAGGGGAAAGAGTAAAATACGATAAAAGTAAAATAAGGGGAAAGAGTAAAATAAAGAAAGGGGAAAGAAAACAAAAAAGAAGAATGAAAACCAACCTGTTCGCTGAAAGGTTGAGCGCCTAATGGTGGCAGCGCGAAAGTGGTCAAACTTAGAATTAAAAAAGCCGTTACAGCAATGACTAAGTGTTTTTTATAAAGAAAACGTTACGGGAGGGTGAAAATAAAAAATAGAAAAATTTTAGAAGAAGAAAGCGTGTGAGAGGATGATGACAAAAGGTGATAGGAAGAATCAAAAATATATATGAACCAACGAATTATCGAATAACGAAGTACCGGAAGATGAAGAGGAAACGTAATATAGGTGGGGGACGACAAATATGTAAGAAAAGGTTTTAAAGATGAAATAATGCGTGCAAAAGGATTTTATCAGGATTTAAAACAAGGAGGAGATCATCTACCTATTTTTTAGTAAGAATAATGTCAACTGGAAAAAGGGGGATATCGGAATCGAGTAAATCGTTAAGAACAATGTTGGAAAGATCAGGAGCTAGAGGATTTCCCATGGCCAGCCCTGAAATTTGGTTAAAGAACTGACCCTGGAAGGTAAGGTAACCAGATTTACAACAGAGTTGAAGGGATTCAAGGTAGGAGAAAAGGTTAAGTGAAGTGTGGGGTGCAATGGATGTCCAATTGGCTTCGACAATCAGAAGGGTTTTGTCTATAGGAATGTTAGTGAATAAACTCTCTACATCAAAAGAAACAAGAATAAAATGGTCAGGAATAGTGAAGGATAATAAAAGATCACGGAGGTGAAAGGAATTATGAATATCATATGAATTATGGTGTCTGAAGGTTTGTAAAGAGGGAAGTAAGAATTTGCTGAGTTTAACAGAGGGAGAATTGATATTGGAAGTGATCGGACGGAGTGGGGTATCAGGCTTATGAATTTTTGGAAGTCCATAAAACCGTGGGGCAACAGAATTATAGGAAATAAGAATGATGATGAAGGATGATCTACTTCGATAGGTCGGAGGGAGTTATTTTTTTCTGATATTTCTGTCTGTAACAGTAGTGTATCCAATTGCTGCGTTGCGCTGCCAAAAGTGGCCCATCGTCTATACAATAATCATATTGAAATTAAATTAGTCAGCACAAAGGTAGTCATCAAAGGAAGTGAACTGTATTATACTGGCCACAATTAACAGTCATGATGTATTGATATCAAAATGGCCAGTTTGCAATGTACAAGCAGGTTGTTTTTTGCTATATTTTTAATAAATCATGTCAATATTCACGATCAGGATATGTGGGTAAAAAGGAGAAATATATTATATCTATCATCGACCACCATACAGAAACCAATAATTATTTTGGGTTCAAATTACGTTTTGATTGATCGAGGCACAATCAACCTCCTACACGGTTTCTCACGATCCGTTCCTTTCTCACTGACAGATTATTCAAAGTAAACCACAATAGATTCTATTCATCCCTCTTCTTTTAGTCCGCTGGTGTTCCTCAGAGTAGTATCCTAGGTACCATCCTCTACACAATCTATACAGCAGATATCCCAACCAATCCTAACACTATCATCACCAGGTATGCCGATGGTACATGTGTGCTCCCTGTTAATAATAATTCTTTTATAGCATTCCGACTATTACAACATTTACTGGACAAACGGTCTAAACTTCCAATTTATTATTATAAAAGACTGATCTACATGACTATTATAAGGCCCATCTGGACATACAGGAGTTGAGCTTTGGGGCTCTACTAAACCTTCGAATTCCTCTCACAATCCAAAATCCTTCGAAAAATCCTCAATGTTTCCTACTTTGTCACAATTAAAATCATCCACAAAGACCTTAATCTTCCATTTGTAACCGATCTAGCCCAAACAGATTTCAATCCTTCCATTATAAACTCCCTAACCATCAAAACCCTATAGTCTCTAACCTTTCTTCTTCTATACCTGAAAATCCTCTGAGGCGCCTAAAGGAAGATATCCTAGAGACCTAGTGTAAAAATATGATTAGAGTGCTACCACTGGGTTTGGTATGTATGGCCTGTATCACTCCATTTTTATATTACATCAAATTTATTTAATGTGGTTTTATGTAAATACAATTGTAAATTGCAAAAATGGTTGGTTTTGGTGTATATTCTGGTGTTTCGTTGATATTTGCTCACTGATCTGATCTACGCTATTGTCTTATATTCAATCCGCATTTCATCCTTTCGAGAAATGGCTTGTTTTTTTTTTTTGTTTTTTTTTTTGCTATTAAGTAGAGAAAACTCTATCTCAAAATGCAGCTGCTTCAGTCATCAAGTTCGAGGTACCAAATTGATCTACATTTTTTGCTTTGCCAATGGCCTTTAATTGTTGATAAACTGTCAATACATTTGTTTTCACTTGTGCTGAAAGTTCTTTAACTGTTTGGTAATGGTTTCCTTCCACAGTAAGCCTAAATTCAGTGTCGTCAATTGCCGGTGGAGGTGTTCCTCTGGGTTGGTTATCCAAATGAGTACACCAGCTAAAACTTTTTCAAATCCCTGGCGAATGGTCCGCTCGTTACAACATTCTTCCCCGAACGCAGAGCGGACAGTGGTGCCAGAGCGGAAAAAATTCGATTTTCGAAATCGTTCATTTCGATTATCTAATTTGTGATTCTCACACTATATAAGCTACAGAACATAGGAACATCATTATTATTTTTCCCGTTTCAAGGGTATTCCCATTAACTTAGGCCCAATCGCAGAATAATAAAAGGTTGACCAAATCACACAATACTCTAAGTGAGTGACATATCATTGTATATAAAGGAAGAGAAAAATTATCAATTTTTTTCCTGCTCCACGATGGTCAACTAAGCCATACATCAGTCAAACTAGGCATAAAAAAATTAGAGCGCTTTACAACGTTTTAAGTTACGAATTTTAAATTTAACGAAGCATTGAGAACAGCTATGATCACAAAAAAGCCTCCTCAAAAAGTTTCCTCCGAGATGTGGAGGGCCACTTTTCAAACTAGGCGGGTTAAAGATAAGATTGGAAAAAAAATCACCTGCCTACCCGATCATACATCGCGAAGAAAGGAAATGAACGACTCGACAAAAATCCAACAAAAACCTCTTAATGTGAATGCTTTCGAATTTGGTATCTCTTCATTACACACCAGAATCAAGTTTATGGAATACACTTCACATTGCCTACAACAAAAAATTTGAAAAATGGATGCAATGATCGACCCAGAAAAATTCCGGCTCTTATAAAAGAGCAGAGATGGGCCATTGAAAAGTATTCATAGTACATGTCATCCACGGGGCAGAACATTTTGTTGCACGGTACTGAAATAGTGCAGAAGTCGATTCTTCCAGTCGGAATACTGTCAGAAGAGGCATAAGAAAGTAGAAATAACGATTACAAGACTTTCAGGAACAGAAACTCGCAGAAAATATCTCGTATATCTACCAAGGAAGACGTGTTCCACAAGCTATTGGAGACTTGGGATCCTTTAATCACGAACAAGAGACCCGAACCAAAGAAAAAAAACCTGGAAATCAGTGATGCAGCTAAGGAACTGTTAATATAATTTCCTTAAATTTGAAATTGTAAATGGATTTTTAATTTGAACAACCTTTGACTTTGAATCCCTAGTTTTATTATTTTCAAAATTCTCCGTTCATTTAAGCTTCCTTGAGTTTTTAATTGTAAGCATTATTTAATTTAAATATGCACTTAAAATACTCGTTGCAACTTGTTTTGATGAGTACAACCTATTCTGAAAATTTTAGAAATTTTTATCTTACCAATTGGTTTTCATTTCCTCATTAGTTCTTTAATTTTCTTCAAAATTTCAATGAAGAACAGTTGAACTTGATGTATTTTTTTGTTCTGAGTCAAATCAGATCGGACCTCCTATCCGTTCTAGAGATTTTTTCAGCTTTTTGGCCATTCGGCCCCACTGTGCGCCGTGGCTATGTTTCAAGCAGCATGGGCTGCCGAATGTCCAAGTATAAACTCATAAATAAAATACTCAAAAATCGCGTGTTTCCATGGTCATATCATAATGACATATTAAAAAATGTTCAATCAATTGGAATGACAGTAAATATTATAAAAAAAAGAGAGGGTTATTAACGGCTCATTTAATCTGTAAACATAACTGTACTAAACAACAAAATTCCACCAATCCCACTTAAAATTTATGAAATAAGCAAAATTTTTGATTAATTTTTTTTTTGCTTTTACACTTGGACACTAGACCGGCTAAGCTGCAAGAACACACGGCGTTCAGAGAAGGATCTTGTAAGGAACGGACCATTCGACGATGGTTTGAAATATTTTTGGGCGGTGAAACATATTCGGATGACCAACCCAGAGGAAGACCTCTATCGGCAATCGACGACAGCAAACTTAGGCATACTGTGGAAGAAAACAGTTAAAAGACTTGCAGCACTACTGAATACAAGTGTATCGACAGTTTCTCGAAACTTAAAGACCGCAAAGTAAAAAAGTTAGATCCATGGGTACCTCAAGAACTTAACTTAATGAGCAGCAGCAGCTGAAGCGTTATGAGACAGGCGTTTTACTACTTACTAGGCCAAAAAAATTCCTCGAAAGGGCAGTCACGTATGAAGAAAAGTGTTTAAATATCGACGATATCACATGCCACACAGGACATATGTCGAAACCAAATACACATCTAAAAAAATTGTTAGTTCAGTTTGGTGGTCAATGGCAGGAATAATAAATTTCTCCTTTTTATCCAGATGTGAAATCATCCCATCCACATCGTAGTGTAGTGATATTGACATAATGCATCAAAAACTGATGCCTATTGTCGAAGAACAACCTGTATTGATTAGTCTGAAGGGGAGTTTTTGGGGGAGGGGGAAGAAAGAAACATGTTTTTTTTTTTAAATCCATTCAAAAATGATATCTCAGTAATGGATTAAGATATTTTTTT
>NW_027114391.1:3985-4945 GCF_000696795.3 Halyomorpha halys | reverse complement strand
CTCTATGGTCAGTGTCTGTCGAAATGTGCCAGATGTCTATAGTTTATACTATATAGTTTATAATGATAGTAGGTTTATAATAATAGCTGTTAAATACTATAGCGTTCGTTAACTCGCACATAACCGAGCATTACGCCGAGTTGAAGTGGCTCTATTCAGCCTCCCGATGCCAGTATTTCCTAGCTTCCTTTCTATTCCAAGTAATTAGTACTCAACCCCCCTCCTATATCCTAGATAACCAGTAATTCAAATTCTCAGTCCAATCCCATATCTACCCTCCACCTCACCGAATTGCTGCGTTTGATAAATCATTTATGAACTAAATAAATCATTTTCTACCCGAGCTGCATATCACTGAAACTCCATTCCCTCTAATATACGTCATGAACCAATCAATCCGTCGTTTAAAACACTTCCATTAACTTCACCAATTTATTTCAATATTACAGATATTAAATAGTAACTATCTTTTTGTTTTGTTTCTTATGTATTTAGTCAGTTAGTTTTTTTAATTTATTTATTTTTTCTTTTCTGTATCTAAAATTATTTATATACAGTTTTAATGGCCACAGTTTTTTTTTTTTGCCAATATATGTTATTGTAAAGTTAAAAATTAAAATTACATTTGTAATTGTTCTAAAGGGACCTAGTCCCAGAATAATAACCTATTTTTTATTTCATTTAGTAACAGTTTATCCTTATTATAAAATTAACGAATTCTTTCCTCATTTCTTTTAAGATGATTAAAGTTATTCACACATCTAAACCAGAAATACATCTCTTCACAATTAGTTTTTACATAAAACAGTCACGGGCTATTAGAGGTCAGCTTCTAGTCTCAGAATATTCTATTATAGTAGATGAAAACCCATTATTTTAAAAATATTTAATAAATATATTTCGACTCAAATAAACCTTTTAATGTAGGGGTCAAACTTTTGCTCACTGAACTTTTTTTTT
>NW_027114391.1:976-3305 GCF_000696795.3 Halyomorpha halys | reverse complement strand
AGATGTTGGGATACAATTAATGGGTTATTATTAACAGCGAGCACACATGTGTCATCGGCATACGTGGTGAGGATAGTGTTAGGATTGGTTGGAATATCAGCTGTATAGACTGTGTAGAGGATGGGACCAAGGATACTACCTTGACTCACTAAACTTAAATTCGTATTACCGAAAAATTTTCAACTATCACAGTCAAAACTCGCATCATGCCACATTTCTAATATCAATATACCTTACAACTTTTATCACCAGTTAAGACAAAATAGCATTACAAGACAATATTTTTACGAATCTCTGGATAAATATACAGGAATTTCTCTCATACACACATTTACCGCAGAACTAACAGACATTTACTTGGGGTTACGGGATATCTATTATAGAACAAACAAAAATATTATTCTACAATTTACTGATTCTATGAGAGTTCATTGCCATTACTGAAAAGCGTATATACTAGAGGTCCTGTCGCAGTACTCATATTTCAAATAACCTTTAAGTTAAATTGGACTGACCGCACATTTTTGTTCAACCAGGACACAAGGACACCCCAAGCAATTGTACATCTGACCAAGCGGCAAAAGCTGCATCATTGATCCCGCCATTTGACTGCTTAGATTGGTCCCCTCCCCACCACAACAACCTTTATCAATTGACCTTTGACAATACAAATAGTAAATAAATGGCAGGTAACTTGAACCAACATAACAGAAAACAAATTAACAGTACAGTACTTCCATAAAAGACATCATCCCAAACCTGCTGACGACACGAAGTAATACTGAGCTGACTACGAATTGGACACAGTCAACTAACCCAAGAATACTTACTGTCAGGAACATCCATTTCAACATGTAGACAGTGTAACGTACTACTAACTGTTAAAAACATACTAACAGACTGCAGGCATTTGATAGACACTGGGTTACCTCACCTTGGCAACTTTATTAAACGATACAATAACGATAACTCTCACATTCCGAAAATATTTGATACCTTAAAAAAAACATGTACGAATAGATATAGCCAATTTGATTTATTAGCATCTTTATTACATCAATTAATGTCAATGACCGTTATTAAATAAAAATATATATTTTTTTTTATCTCTCTAAATTTTATTTTATTTAGATATATTTTTTAATATTAACTATTGCTATGAAGTATGCTTATATATATATATAGTATAGATATAATGATATTAGGATTGTTCTTAAGAGGTCTGTCAGTATGCATAAGTAAATTGTGCATTGTCTTATTTCATATTTCTAAAAAAAAAAAAGGGTTCTAAGTTTCTGCATATCAAATACATAAAATAGTTATATATAATTAGCTCAGATGTATTCGTTAAAAAATTACACCCACGAGCGGAGACTGTGTATGGTCCTTTTACTGTATTAAGTATGTTTTTCAGAGGTACACTAATGTAAAATGACACCTGAATGGACGAAAATCTGGCAAGATTAATAAATTATATTTTTCGAAACTGCAATGGACTTTTGTTTATTTTTACTCAGGCTTATTGTGAAAACATTCGAGCAGACAACTTATGTGAAGTAGACATGGGCAATACCATGTGAGGACACTAATTTGCGTATTCGTTTATTACTAAGATAACCTTCATAAGTACTAAATGAAACAGTATTATTTTTTATTCCACAAAACAGTCAATAAATATTATTAGGTAACGGGAATAAACATAATTCAGACTGCATCCAAACAACCAACGACCTTCGGGGTTAGTATCCTCGTGGTTTTTCCCATTACAAATAATTTTCTCAATGAATTGAAGGTTTTTTTCTCAATGAAAGTATTGTTGATAGGGTGAACATCCGACGTGAGCAAACAGGTGTTGGTTTTAAAGGAGTGGCTCATACACTTTTTCTAATGTTTTCAAACACTTGAGAGTGTGTATGTTAGATAAGATTTTTTTTTAATACTATTTTATTATTATACACTCCATATATGGTAGAAAGGAAAACGTGAGGAAATACTCTATCAATTTATTTAATAATTTCATTCATAAAAACCAATCCATATATCGTCAGTACCCATACCCATACCCAATTTTAAAATCTGAAAATGTCTGAGAAAAGTATGATAAATTTTCTATTTTTGATAAATGCTGATTAATCATTTTGTGTTTTTAATTAGTGTCGTCAAATACTCAAATGTAGGTAAAGAGAATAGAAAGCAATGTTATAGCAACAAAACCGGTACCTGGGGTTTGAACCGGCGAAATATACCTGAAATTAATTTTGAGAATTCTATATCTCAGGATGTATGTGACGTACAGATGTCTATTAGCACTCAATTTTTTTTTTTTTTT
>NW_027114391.1:588-926 GCF_000696795.3 Halyomorpha halys | reverse complement strand
TTAATTTTGAGAATTCTATATCTCAGGATGTATGTGACGTACAGATGTCTATTAGCACTCAATTTTTTTTTTTTTTTTTGGCCTATACTGCCTAACCATGGTTGGGGGTCAATGTTCTTCACTTTGAGGGATCGCCACTCAATGAAAAAAGTCAACGTCCCAGGCCGGATTCGAACCGCCACCACCAATATTTATCAAATTGGTAAGACTGTGTCTTAACCACAGAGCTACGGGCGGCCCAGCACTCAAATTAAAGCGTAAAGTAGAAAAAAAATAAAACTAAACCTTCGAATACCTCTCGTATCCAATCATTGCAATCCAAAATCCTGAAGAAGAAT
>NW_027114391.1:0-377 GCF_000696795.3 Halyomorpha halys | reverse complement strand
GGCGAAATATACCTGAAATTAATTTTGAGAATTCTATATCTCAGGATGTATGTGACGTACAGATGTCTATTAGCACTCAATTTTTTTTTTTTTTTTTTTGGCCAAGACTCCTAAATGAGTCCTATACTGCCTAACCATGGTTGGGGGTCAATTCTCTTCATTTTGTGGGACCGCCACTCAATGAAAAAAGTCAACGTCCCAGGCCGGATTCGAACCGCCACCGCCAATATTTATCAAATTGGTAAGACTGTGTCTTAACCACAGAGCTACGGGCGGTCCAGTACTCAAATTAAAGCGTAAAGTAGAAAAAAAATAAAACTAAACCTTCGAATACCTCTCGTATCCAATCATTGCAATCCAAAATCCTGAAGAAGAAT
>NW_027114390.1:6392-7730 GCF_000696795.3 Halyomorpha halys | reverse complement strand
CTCACGGAAGTGTGCCAGCTCCCCCATACTCTCTATGGTGCTGCTATCTAGCGGTCACGGTCTGAACTAACAACCCTGCACTCTGGTGGCAAGTCGAGGAACTCCCTCCTCAAAAAAGTGTGCCAGCTCCCCCATATTCTCTCTACTTATATATAATAATATCAGATGACCTCAGAGCTAATTTCCATGCAGGTGATAATGTATGATCCCCAAACAGTCCAAAATAATATTTTCTGCCAAGATCGCAATATCCCCGATGCTAACACCTAGATCTTCTAAAAAGCTCCTTATTCTATTTTTAAGGAAGATTAGAGATTTTTTTTTAAGGAAAGATGCAGTTTTCGTAAATTTCCTTCTTTTCTCTTTTCACTCCACCCAGGTGGATAAACATATTTTTAAAGATTTTTCTACTATAAAATAATTGTACAAGAGCCCGAGAGGAGAAAAAAGTCAGTTATTTCACCCCAATTTTTGATTACTTTAATGAAAACTATGAATAATTACTAGTGAAAATTGATGAGTCTACCAAGTATTTGAAGATATGAAGCTCTGAATGAAAAATTAATTTTTTTAACGTTTTGAAACAGCCGCTATTTTTTATTGCCGCTACTTATACTTGACAGACTCAGTAATTTTGACCATTATTACACATAGTTTTCATCAGAGTAACCAAAAATTGGGTGATTTTTTCTCCTCTTGGGCTTTTGAATTATTATTTTACCTTGAAAACAATCTATTTAAAAAATTTACATTTATCGAACAACATTGTAATATTTGCTAAAAATTAGGAATCGGCTTAGTCAATGTTATAAAAACATATCGATATTTTATTGTTTTTTAATTATAATAATGTTGAAGATTATCCGCTGTGAGAATTTGTTCTTGGAAAGAAGTTGAACCCGGTCGACAACTCCTCGACACAACTCATTATAACTTCATCGTACCGGCAGGGCGAGTGGTCGTTAGGATCTCCGGGATCGTTAGTGAGACAATAGTCTCTCTCGTAATTATGGCATTAAATTTTTGACACATTTTGGAACCGACTCCTTCTGTCTCATTTCTGAACAGTCTTAGCAGAGATTCCTAACAAATGCTTTTATTATTCACTGTATTTTGAACTTTCTGTGAATGCATAACAGATCTGTGAAAATAAAAGAAAAAAAATATTGAAGGAGAAAAAGAATATTAAAATAAGAATTTAACATTCAAACCCCACTTGAGATCCATAAATGTTGATTGTTCACTTGGAATCGTAGAAGTGATAGTGAAATTTATGTGAGCCGGACACGAAGCCTCCGAGGAAGGATGTCTTTAGCACGAAGAGGTTCCGAGTTCTTG
>NW_027114390.1:0-1577 GCF_000696795.3 Halyomorpha halys | reverse complement strand
GAAATCATCTATCGATTCTAATTCTAGTTTGCGATTTGATTGACTGTTTCTTATAACACAAGGGACATCCACTCCGATTCTTAGGACCTTATTTTATCAATTTTTGTTCCTACATTTGCCAACCTATGCGTAGGTTTGGGTTAGTTTAATATGGATAAAGTGATTCCAGGAAATATAATTAGTTCAAGATCCCAAGGTGAGAAAAAAGTCAGTTATTTCACCCCATTTTTTAATACATCAATAAAAACTAAGTATAATTACTTATCAAAATTGATGAGTGTGCCAAGTATAGGTAGGGGGAACAAGGAATATCTCCGTATCTTTAAAATTATCAACAACCATAAAAACTTAATTTATGATATTCGAATAATTATTTTTTACATGAAATTTTGTCCAAATCAATTTATTTTATCTAATATCATGAAAACTACAACCCCTGGAAAGATAGTGTAATGAAATATTTTATATCCCATTAAACTATCTTTAATTTGAGTGCTTGCAAATATTTATACGTGTAATATTTCTTGAGATACTGTTTTTCATAAATCCCAAAAGTCTATCCGAGCAACTAGACATCTTCATTTTGCAAAACTTAAAAAAAGTTACTACTCTTAAGATGATAAACGTTATAAACTATTTAATTGTTCATTTAATTAGCTTCTATTTGAGTGCTGACAGACATCTGTACGTCTTATGGTTCCGGAGATATATTTTTTCCTAAGTTAACATTTTTGTCCGAACAGCTAGAAATCAAAATTTTCGTAATATCCTTAATGCCCCTTACTTTATTACGAATGAAGTTATCCATCAGGACCTCAATGTCCCATATGTTGCCGATTTGGCCAGAACCAGATACCATTCCTTCCATGATAAACTTCGCAACCACCCAAATCCACTTGTTTCTAACCTGGCTTCTCCTTCATTATCTAATAATCAACCTAGGCGTCTGAAAAGATGATGGCATCGAGATCGTCTCCTTTAGAAATGTTATTGGAGTTCTATCAGTGGGTAGATTCTACAAATGTTTTTATCATGTCACTATGTCACCTACAGCAAATTTACTTGTTGTATATCTTTTTATGCAGTTGTAAATAACAATAAATAAATTATTTAAAAAAATATATTTTGTCCGAACAACTATAAATCAACATTTTGTGAATTTATTTTGTTTAATACTACTGCTACGAAGGTAAAGGTAATGAACTATTTTATAGTACATTAAATCAGCTTTAATTTGAGTGCTGACAGACATTTGTACGACGAATGGTTATTGAGATATAGATTTCTCAAAATAAATCCAATAACTACTGATTATTCATTATTTCTTTTTAAAAAGCTATTTTGAACGTATAGGGCTCTATTAGGGCTCATATTTTAGCAAATTTATTCTTCTTTAAATGGTATTCTGTTAGGTTTTTTAGTGCTGTTGATAATTTGAATGAAAAATCTATTTTTTATTTTTAAGTTTTGAAATAGCCGCCATTGTTTTCCCCCTCCCTATTATTGGCAGAACTTTGACTAGAACTTTTTTTTCATCCTGAATCTTGTACTAAAAAATCCTGATGAACTCCAAGCTG
>NW_027114389.1:516001-537785 GCF_000696795.3 Halyomorpha halys | reverse complement strand
TATATATATGTTTCCTATCCTAAAATGTACCAATATTCATTTTGAATATTAGTAACACTTCAAGTAAATTCATTTCGAAGAATTTTTGTAATTTAAAGTAGGTTCTCAATTTTTTTTTTCAAATTACTGGAGTTTACATTATTGAACGACGTAGATTATATTATTGGCTTCTTCTAACATTGATTTAACTATAATATTTCAACTTTTCTATCCTTCAATAATCTTCTGATATGAATACAAGTTTCGTCCTTGGTGTCTACAAAAGAACAAAAGCGGTCTACTCTACAGAAGTCCTTTAATCTGGTTTGGAAGGTCTGGCTGATAAGAATATGAATGTCGCCTCAGAGGAGAGCAGGAAGATAAACAAACCTCCAGGGGGTTGTTCAAATGCAGCTTCAATTCGTTATGCAAACCGCACGCACATAAAGGCAACTCCTGAAAAAAAGGGACTTATTCAAATATTTTCCCTGAATACAAAAAATACTAATTTCCCTTTCCAAAGAGAAAAAAAATAATATTAATACCATTTCACAGGAAACTGAAGCCATTTGCCTTTAAATATTCATCGCATGATGATATGTATACAAATTATGCATGCATAAGGTTTTAGTCTAACAATTTAATTAAATACATTACCTTTAGTGTATAATTGATAATAAAATTAAAACCTTAAGATTTAAAAGATGCTTCAGGGTTAAGTGTCTCTACTGAAAATATGAATTAAGCATCTCTAAAAATTTGAATGAAATGAAAGTATGAAGTACGTCCGTTAACAGGAGAAATTCATGTCTAAAGTTTTGCATTATTATGAATTATTTAGGTTATAATAAATAAATTAATGTTCCAATCAATTTTATTAACAAAACATAAACATGAAAATTTATGTTGAACATTGTTCAATCTTGAGCATTAAAACTTGTTCCGCTTCTCTCTTCCACAGTTGCAATGGCCACGCGACCTATGAATTAGTGTTTCACTAGTTACGTTAAGAATTAAGGTCATGGACCGGACTAGAATATGCATTTTTTTTAATTTCACCTCCAAAAAATTTCCAGTAATGCCAGATCAGGAAAGCTTGGTAATAAAACTTGCTCAGTATGATTCGGCTTGAGCTGCTTTGTAAGGCAGATGCCAAGTCTATCCTAATCCTTGAGGCGATCATTTTGAATAGAATTTAAAATAAATGTTTATGTTTATATTTCATTTATGAAGTAGGTGAAACATACATAAGTATATTTCCCGTCGTACCTTCTCCACCCTAAAAGGTTTAAATTATCTTCGTCACCTACTTCCTTTTGAAATCCGTAGGCTCTTGGTTACTTCCTTAATATTCCCCCACTTTGATTATTGCTGTGTGGTTTACGGGGGTGCTTCTGGGAATCTCGAAGCATAATTAAAACGGTTAATTAATTGCTTTGTACGATTCATCTTTGGGGTCCACAGGAACGCCTCTGTCACCCGATTTAATTTACTTCCTCCGTCGTAAATATTTTCTTGTTTCCTTCCTCTACCAAGTTATCCAATCCCGCCGTCCATTGTACATCTCTGATATCCTTCAATTTAAATCCTCAGTGCAGTCCCGCAATACCCACTCACGACCCCCAGACTTATATTAACTGCCTATTGAACCTCAGCCTTTGATAGATCTTTCCTCATCCCCATGGAATTCTATTTTCTCCTTCATTCGTAGTTCCAATACCCTTGCAACCTTCAAATCCCGTATCTTCGACCACCGTCTATCAACCCAATTCCGGAAGAATAACAATAGAATGTTTCAAACAAAGCTTATATATTTTCTGTAGTTAATGTTTCAGATCTTTGTTTATTCTTGTAAATATGTACATTAGCAGAAATTGTACCTTTGCATTTATTATTTTTAGTTTAATTACACTTTATTTTTATCATTTTTGTTTTCCATTATTTATTATCAAAAGTGTGTGTCATCTTACGTTTTATGATATGACATATGGTTTTGCTTTTTTTGTTCTATTCTTATTTTATATTTATTTCTTTTATTTAAACTTATTTATCCATTCAAGTGTTTCTTGTTGCTTTTTATTATATTTTCCTTTGAATCTATGTGTTGGTCTTGTTCTCGTAAAATGTATTTATTTGTTTGTTTTTTGGTAAACTGATCTACTGCTGTGACTATTATTAATGGTCTGATCTCACATTGCCGTCTAATAGTGAATTTGTTTAGCGGGTCACTGGAGAGGATCTAGAAGGGTGAATTCGGGAGAGTGAATTTGTTGATCGGGTGAATTAAAAATTGTTAAATGATGAAATTGAAGGAACAGAAAAGGGATAGAAAAAAAAGGAATGAATTGAAATATTTGTATTTGGCGTATAAATTGAAATTGATTATAAAAGGAAACTGTAGGGAAAAAAACTGTTTTTTATTATTTTATTATATCATGTAATTTATATATGTCTGATTACGGATTAATAAGAATGCTTTGTATGTAGCAACCTGATGTATTTGGGCAGCATAGATGAATAAAGTATTTCTCTCTCTCTGTTAATTATTGTTGTTCATTTTAATCTTTTCAAATTCATTATTTTATTATGTTTTATAATTTCATTTTTATTTTGTATTTCCCTCTAAGGCTCTCTTCATGGTTTTTGGGGGTGCCGAATATCAACAATATAACAAAGTAATTAATAATTGGGAGTGAGTGTCAAAGCTTTTCAGGTCTCTGTTCTACTCCATCTTATCCTATTTTACTTAGTTATTCTAAAATTATAAATTCTTTGATAGTTCATATTTATACTATCAATTACTGAGGTGTAGATAGTTGATCGTAGACTACTGATTGGAGACGACCATTTTCTCCGACCGGGATGCGGTCAGCAAAGAAAAACATGAATAAACAAAAAATATTTATTTATGCCAACGTTTCGACCTGAGTTTCAGGTCTTCATCAGGGAGTCAAGCGGGGAATGTTGGCTAAAACTGAGTTTTTACTCTGGTATTGTTATTACTGGAACTCAGGTCGAAACGTCGGCAAAAATAAATATTTTTTTGTTTGTTTATGTTTTTCTTTGCTGACCGCACCCCCCGACCATCTTCTCCAATCATATTTCATTTCTGTTATCCAATGCAAAATTATTTAAAGTGACTTTAGAGGAATACTTTTTGAATAATTGACATTTAGGCCCTGTAAGACTATGTTAATGAGGATAAAACCTAACTGATATTTAATTGATTGCTTATTTGTATATGTATAAGCTAAATTTAATCATAATGGCTTAAGCTCATTTTGAGAAAACTGAGAAATTCAATGAGTGGTACTTCCAACAAGTCGATTTTTTCGAAGAACTTGCTCAAATCACATAGAACACCCAGCGCATAGATTTGCTCTATATATTTAATTTCAGTTTCGTACGACTATTTGCTTTTTGAGCTAGGCTGTTCACAGATTGGAGACATTGTTATTTGGACTCAGGGGACCTCAAAACGTTTCGCACAATCGCAATACATTCGCATTGGGACAAACAATTGAGGTTCATTGTGTTACCAAACTGTGAAAATTGTTTCACTTTACCGGAGTGAAATTGGAAGTAGCATGGCAGAGTTCCTTGTGGAATCAACTCCAATACTTTTTTCAATTGTATTGTTGAAAAAAATAATGCGCCCTTTACTGGATTCGAATGAAAGCTATGCGTGAAACTTTTTGAATAGAAGAAAGTCCCTAGTGATCAATCGTATTCGTAACTGTAACGCATTGAATTACATTCAACGTTCTTTTTTTTTTTTAATTATTATTCAATTATTGCAGTAACATTATTCTATAGTTCAAGTATTATTTAATTTTTTTATGTTATTAATGAGTAAATTTGATGAATTTTATTATGGAGTGATACAGCCGTGTACAGATACAGCCCATTGGTAGCACTCGTTTTCACATCAGCAGGTCTCGTAGGCATCTTTTTTTCAGGCGCCTCGGAGGATTGTCAGGAATGGAAGAGGAAGCAAGATTAGAAACTAGTGGGTTTGAGTAGTTAGGGGATTTATAATGAAAGGAATTTTATCTGGTTCGGGCTAGTTCGGTTACATATGGAACATGATTTTATTTGTGACAAAGTAAGGAGCATTGAGGATTTTGGATTGTAAGGATTGGATATGAGAGGAATTCGTATGTTTAGTGGAACCCCAAATCTCAACTTCGTATGCCCAGATTGACCTCATTACAGTCATGTAGATCAGTCTTTTGTAATACATTGGAAGTTTAGACTGTTTGTCTAGTAAGGATTCCAGGATAGTTGTTTGTCCAGACGTAGTCCAAGGTAGCGGACCTGTTTGACAGGGGTAAGAGCAAAATTATTAATTGAAACTGTAGGGCAGTCGATAGGTTTACGACGAAGGGTAAAGGTGATTTGGTGAGATTTATTTTAATGTTTCAATTACGCCATCATTTTTCGAGGGCTTTGATATAGTACTGGAGAGTTTGGGATATAATTAAAGGGTTATTATTAATTGCTAGCACATATGTGTCATCAGCATAAGTGGTGAGATTAGTGTTAGGATTGGTTGGGATATCAGCTGCATAATTTAGTTTTTAAAAGTATACTTATTTTGATCGAGTCTGGCACCCAGGAAAAAAAGTTAATTTTTTTTTTAAATCATTTTTTCCTAATAACTTATTATTTGTAAAAGCTCAAATGATAATTTTAAATATATTATATTTTTTTCATTAATCAATTTTTACTTATATGAGCTTGATTTTGAAAACGAGGTAGGGAAGTTTCAATAGTATATTTGCTTAATTTATTTAAAGTTATCTGAGATCCGGCCGTTGGAAGTATTTTTTAACTATTTACTCACTTCGTTACAACTAAAAAACTATTCCCACTAGTTCCAGAATACGTAATATAAAGTTATCTATGTATAACAAACCACTGATTTTCGCTTTAAACCTTTTTTTGAGGAATAGTTTGGAGGACTAAATGTTTCCCTGAGGTTCACTTGATGTTGCTGAATTTTAAAGACTTTAACTATCTTCTCACCGAAGCCCAAACCTGGACCAGAACCGACGATGAAAGATCGCAAATATTTGGACATAACCTTTCTAAAACCTTTATTCCGCATCCTGATATCCTTAAACCAATTCATCTTGAATGTATTGAAGCAGAAGTAAATATTCCACTCCAAATGAACCTTCCACCTAAAGCATTTCATTCATCAGAAATATCCAGTATCATTCAGAGATTACCTAACCGCAAAGCTCCTGGATATGACCTAGTAACATCCCACATCCTAAAACTTCTTCTTAGAAAAGCCATCCTATTCTTCACCTACATATATAACGCCGTACTCTGTTCCACATATTTCCCTGACCCATGGAAATTATCTACAGTCAAAATAATACCCAAACCCCATAAGCCAGCAGATCCTCCTACCGTCCTATCTCATGGGACCTATCATGGGCGAAAAACTCATTTTGAAACGCTTATACCCCATCCATGATTCCAATTATGTAATACCAGATTACCTATTTGGATTCCGAACCTCTCAGTCCACTATCCAGCAAGGTCATCGTTTGGTGGACGTTGTCTCGTGTTCTTTGGAGCGCGGAATGTACTGCGTGGGAGTCTTTTTCTATGTAGAACAGGCTTTTGATCGAGTCTCGCACCTGGGACTCCTTTACAAACTCCGTAAATTCCTACCCCTACATATTATCTCATTATCCGTTCTTATCTCTGAGACAGGTTATTTCAAGTAAATCACAACAGCGCTTATTCATCCTTGTTTCTTCAGTCTGCTGGTGTACCTCAGGGTAGTATCCTTGGTCCTATCCTTTATACAGTTTTTACAGCTGATATCCTAACCAATCCTAACACTATTCTCGCTACGTATGCCGATGACACATGCCTATTGTCAGTGAATAATGATCCTTCGATTGTATCCCAATCCCACATCACCATCCTTGAAGAATGGTGCCAAAACTGGAGGATTACAATTAATTCCAATAAATCCTACCAAATCACATTTACTCTTCGTTGTAAACCTTCGTCTTGCCCCACAGTATCTTTTAATAATAGCTCACTTATTCCTGTCGAGCAGATCCGTTACTTAGGACTAAATCTGGACAAACGACTGACATGGAATCCTCATACAGGACTGAATAGACAGGAAACTGCTCGTCAATTCCGACTATTACAACATTTACTAGACAAACGGTCCAAATTTCGAATCCATTACAAGAGACTATCTACATGACTATTATAAGGCCTATCTGGACATACGGAATTGAGCTATGGGGGTCCACTAAACCATCTAATTCCTCTCGAATCCAATCCTTACAGTCCAAAATCCTTTGTAAAATCCTTAATACTCCTTACTTTATCACAAACCAAATCATCCATCAGGATATATAATAATATATATTATGCATGATAAATAATTATGTAATATTTATATTTTGTTTGAATATTATTAACCAGTTGCTTCCAGTAAATATGGAAAAGTCTCTTTAGAACATCCTTTTCATAGAGAACGTTCGGTGTTATAATTTTTAACATGAATTGTCAGTCGTACTCTTGACCTTCATTCTTGAGGTGTTGTCGTTATGAACACTATAAGGGCCAATTTCGAGCTTTTAGCTGCATCAGGTCCCTCATTCCAGGTCACTGGACATTTCTCCAGTATCTAGTTACCTTTTGATGTCCCTTACAACTCAAAACTCCAGTCGTCAGGGAAAAAGTTAGTTTATAAAGGTTTATTTTACTAGGCAGGTATCTATTTAAAAATATAATCGCACAAGTTTGCAGTTCACCAATGTGTTTATCAAAATAATAATAAATCTTTTAGGCCAAAACATTCAGCATGATTAAAAAAGTTCCTTGGTACACCAACATATATAATAAGTCTGTACCGCTACAATTATCCTCTGATATATCTTTTTATTGGTCTATATCAACTTAGAAGCCAAAGCGCAACTGGAAAATATTAAAATACTGATTAATTTCCCCTTCCCCCACCAGATATCAATCTTTCTATTATTAACTCCCTAACCACTCAAATTCATTATTTTCTAGCCTTGACAAACCTTTCTAACATTCCTGACAAATGTCCGAGGTGCCTGAAAATAAGATGGCCTCGAGACCTTCTAATGTAAAAAAAGTTATTAGAATGCTACCAATGGGTAGTTTCTCTGTATGCCTGTACCATACTATCATGATCTTACACCAAATTTACTAGATGAATTATAATGTACAGTTTTTGTAAATGTCAATAAATAAAACTGTACCCCTACAACGTATGATGGGTAAGAGTGCAGTACTTTGTAAAGAAGTACTGTTACTAGACCAACGGTTGGGCAAGGAGGTGATTTGGTCAGAGTCGCGCTCGACCGCCAGATTTTTACTCAATCAAAGGTACTTTATGAGGCAGGGTGGACCTCGGAGGAGTCCCGACCCACAGGATTAATTCACGACTACAGTAACAGGAAGCGACGACGCTATATTACTTTTGAAATGGAGAGAATAGGTTTTAAAATATTTAAATTGAGCAATGTTTAAAAAGCTCATTAAATTGGAAAACGGCTAGAAATTAAATAAATAGCCAACTGTTTCGGTAGTTTAGTGGTTATAATTGATAGTTTATGACTTTTATATTTAACAAATTGATGTGTATATGTCCATGGAGAATATAATAATAATAATAATAATCATATAATAATAATGGCACAAGTTTGCAGTCCACCAATGTGTTATATCAAAATAATAAAAACAATAACGGATAGAAAGGCACTGTACACTCATTTCACTGATATTTGAACAAATAAAATGGGTACACATATAAAATAAGAAGAGATGAAACTGTCGGGGTTGACTGGTCTTAGGCGATTCCTCTAGCCTGATATACTCTTTACAGAAGGCCCACGACAAGGCGTATTCATAAATAGGTAAGAAAGGAAGGCGGTGCCAGGGGATGAGTCCTGGACACTGACTAGGTAGAGGAGGTCTAGGTGAGAGAGTCTGAGGCAGAGCAACAGTTCTAGTTGCCGAGATGAAGTGGACGGACTAGAACTGTCATGATAGGAGCCAGCTTACTAGTTGCCGAGATGAAGCGGACGGACCAGTAAGCTGATAAGGCTAGGTGCAGCTCTAGTTGCCGAGATGAAGCGGACGGACTAGAGAGCCGGGGAGAGACGGGAAATTACATATTGACATATATACATTTATACAAGAGATCGTATTTTTATAATAATAAACTTATATACAATTATACGGCTGCTTAGACGCTTGTAGTACTGGCCCCTGTCGGGTTACCGCGGAACTACGTGTTCGCTCACTGTTACAAAACCATAAATCAAAGACAAACAAACTTCAAATCTTTTAGGCAAAAACATTCAGCACGATTACAAAAGCTCCTTGGTACACCAACATATATAATAAGTCTGTACTGCTACAACCTATGACGGGTAAGGAGTGCAGTACTTTGTAAGGAAGTACTGTTACTAGACCAACGGTTGTGCAAGGAGGTGATTTGGTCAGAGTCGCGCTCAACCACCAGATTTTTACCCAATCAAAGGTACCTATGAGGCAGGGTGGACCTGAGGGAAGGGTCCCGAACCCACAAGATTAACTCACGGCTACAGTAACAGCAAGAGACGGTCCTATATTACTTTTGAATTTTTTTTTAAAACGGGGACAGTAGACTTAAGATAGTTAAATCGAGCAATGTTTAAAAAGCTTCTTAAATTGGAAAACGGCTTGAAATTAAATAAATAGCCAACTGTTTCTGTTGTTTAGTGGTTATAATTGATAGTTTATGACTTTTATATTTAACAAATTGATGTGAATATGTTCATGGAGAATATTATGTTAATGTTAGCTTAAATATTACAGGTTGTAATAATGTAATAAACTCTCTTGGACTGATATAATATGCGACGGAGGGGTTGTGTTAACTCGATTCCTAATCTAATGGTTCGAGCTGAATATATTCTATCCTAAGAGGTCACAAGACAATAACAGCTCCTTATTATTCATAGTGTGCTCGTCTAGTTATTCACTTCCCTGGTTAAATAAGTTAGCGTAATCAGTTTTAAAAATATTGTTATAAAGATTATTTATGTATAATTAGTATAAAATAAAAATTCGGTGAGTCTTCCATTCGAGTGAACGTCCTATAGTTTGGATCTCTTTGGATATAGCAGTCTTGACCGAAAATATTATTCTGGAATCTGCAAACATGATAAACTACCACCTGCATGGAAATTAGTTAAGTACTTATTAATTTTCAATTATTGATCTTTTTTTTGGAAGATTATTGATTGACCGTGTGTAAAGATGAAAGGTGTGGGTGCGGTCAAAAAAACTCAAATAGTATAATTCTACTATTTGAGTTTTTTTGACCGCACCCGGACCATATTCCTTTCATTGATCTTTTTTATTAGTTTTAAACTTTATTTAGCTCTGTTAACGTTATTTATTTATTTTTAACTTACTTCTTAGTTTTTTATTTATTTTGTGTCCACATTATTACCTATTGTTATTTTTTTAAAAATTTACAATGCTGTTTTTGCTTATTATTTGTGCTTACTTAAAGTATCAACTTTGATTTTTTTATTCAAAGCCCCTATTTGAAATAAAGTTTTGTGTATAACAGAGTCTGTATAATGGTGTTTTCTTTTTATCGGAAACGTTACATTTTAAAACATGAATGAGTATTGATTTCATTTGACAGTTTTGAGTTCATCTGTGTGATATTTGGGAATGGTATTAGGGCATACCACTAATAATTTTGAATGGGTCAATAATAATCTTAAGTTATAGTTTGATCATGTTCATTTTTTTTATTCTTCTGTTTGTATATATTTTAAGAGAGTTTTTTTTTGTATTCATTTATTGTATTTTATTTTAGTATGTACGAGATCATTCATCACTATTACTTATTGCCCAAAATGTTTGTATATTTTATTATACATTTTATTATGTTCAATTATTTAAAATACAATAATAACAAAATTCGGCAGTTTATTTAATTTTCACTAATATTCACAGTTAGGCTAGTAAAGGTTCTAGCACAAGAGCCGGGAAGAAAAAAAGGCAGTATCTCGCTCCAATTTTTGATTACTTTAATGAAAACTATGTATAATTACTAGCCAAAATTTATTTTAGCAAATTTCATGAAAACTACTACTCCTACGAAAATAAACGTCTTAAACTACTTTATCCCTCATTAAACTATCTTTAATATGAGTGCTTATAGACATCTGTACATCGAATGGTTTCTGAGATATAGATTTCTCAAAATAAATTCATTAACTACTGATATTTCAGTACATTTTCATACATACATCAGTACAACTATTGGACTTAAATAGCTCTATTAGGACTTATATTTTAGCAAATTTACTCTACTTTAAATGATGCTCTCTTAGATCTTCTATTGTTGTTGGTTGTTGTAATGATATAGAGTTCCGAATACAAAATTAATTATTTTTAACATTTTGAACCAGCCACCGTTTTTTAGTCCCCCTATCTATACTTGCCAAACTCATCAGTTTCAACTAATAATTATACATATCTTTCATTAAAGTAATCAAAAATTGGGGTGAAATAACTGCATTTTTTCTCCTCTTGGGCTCTTGTATTATCCCGTTTGAGCCCCAACCTGCTGTAACATAGGGGATGAAATTAGAGTTAACCAGTTTTGTTGTCAAGCATTGAGATGAGAAGTAGATAACGATTATGCTATAAATAATGTAGTTAATACGTAAAAAAAATGGAATTATTAAAGGGGAGAAGAGGAAAATGTATAGGCGCAGATTCAGCAAGCTAGTTGATAGGGCCCAGAGGACAGCAAAAACTGCTACGGTAGGGAATTCGCTACTAACAGCCTCGACCCTCTGCCACTCTTCTATAAATATCATTTTGTTATCCGCTTACTGTCGGCCGATGTATGGTCCCATGGAAAACTAGTGATATCCCAAGGTAGGGAATAGTGCATGGAACAATATCCTTTTCTGCTCAAACGTAGGATCCTGGTTCTATATACATAAACATACAGAGAGAAGTCCTTTATTTAATAACTAGCAATGATGCCCAAATACGATGGGTTGCTATAAGTACATAGCATGTTAATCAGTCCTATATAAATATTCACCTTTTTAATTAATAAAGTTATAATTTTATTGTCCTTATCAAAATCACGTAATTTTTTTCCTGATTTATTGGTTCCTTCATCATTTTTTTCCCTCTTGTTTTTCTTGTTTTTTAAATTTTCTATTCCCCTCCCACTCATCTCCTATCTCTCTTTTCTTGGGACTTAACACAAACGTGTTAAGTATTATAAACATTTTAAGTTAAATTATAGATTCCTGAATTTTTTTTTTAACTTTCGACATACAAACATAAAAAATAACGAAATCATGTATAATTAAAAATATTCGTAGTAGTTAAGTAAAAAAAATAAACTAATACATTTTTAAAAAATCAATAAATCAATTAAAAAAAAGTTGAATTAATTAAAATTAAATATACTAAATCTCCTGTTCTTCTTTTCTAGGAACTCAATACAAATTCTGTAGGTATTATAAAAATTGTATTCATAAAATACTACTCTATTTTTGTTAAAACGTACGAGATACACACATAAAAAAAACTAATAAAAAAAAACAAAAACGAAATCATCTATAAACAAATTTTTTAAAATTATATTTATATTAATAATAATAATATTAAAAAATAAAATAATATTTGTAGTAGTAAAGTTAAAAATAATTTTATTTATTATTCGTTCGTTGTTAATATCTTTTCAAACACAAAAAAACCTAAGCGTTCAAAATGTATTAGTTTTTCTTTTTATGATTTTTAAAAAATATACAAACTTTTTTTTTTTGTGGTCCTCTGTGGAGGCTCGAATTCGTCACGGTGATCACGCAGCAATAAATGAAACCAGAATTGGGCAAAAATTAGCTTCAGTTGAAACTAATAGCTAAAATTGCTATGGATACGATATTTATTTATCAATGGTTCATTCATAAATAAGGGACGTATCCATGGCAACTTTAGCTAGTAGTTTCAACTATAGCTAATGTTTGCCTAACTCTGAATGAAACCCTCAATTGTCAATTCCAATAACAATGACAGCTGTCCCAGGTTGAGGCGCTAGGACCCTTCTATACTAGCGCGACAGTTCTGTCTTCCGCGACAGTAGATCTGCTCTTCACTAATTCTAACTTCTGCTCAAGATATAATCTTAAAATAATTTTAAATTAAGAGAACAAAATTAGTGGTTCATCCAGTGATACTAAAATACCATCAGGAAATATAAAATGACTATAATAAATCATATTATATGTTAAATTAAATCATAATGATACAGATTTACAATTGATAATAATGAGCTAATGAATTCGTAATAAGTAATAGAGTGATTTAAATTAAGAAAAAATGTGTAATATAAAAAAAATAAAATATATAATTATGATACTATACATCATAATATATTCAAAATGTAATAGGAAATATAATAATATGAAAAATTTAAAAAATAAACGAACATCTAAACGGTAAAAAAAATCAAAATGATATAGGATACGCTAACCATAAAAATCTTAGTATATCTAAATTATAAATAAAGTATAGTTTAATTATGAGAGATAGTTGACCGTGGATGACGTACGAGGAGAAGATGGTTGGGGGTGCGGTCAAATTGAAACATAAATAAGTTGGTGTAACCTATTTAATTGTGCCAACGTTTCGGTTTGAGTTTCTAGCCTTCTTCAGGACTAAGAACATAATAAGATAAACGTTGGCACAATTAAATAGGTTACACCAACTTATTGTGTTTCACTTTGACCGCACCCCCAACCATCTTCTCCTCGAATTTATAGTTTATATGGTAAAATCTATGTGTTAGGGTAAGATGGTTGGGGTGCGGTCAGTAAAAAACACGTTGAGGGAACTTATTTAATTGTGCCAACGTTTCGGCCAGAGTTTCTAGCCTTCATCAGGGCTAAGAACAAAGAGCAAGATAACAACCAATGATTACAAAAATAAAAGAAAATATAAATAGAATGACACATGTAGGTAATTATACAGAATGAAAATTAGTAAAAAAAAAATTGAAGTAGAAAGTGGAAAGTAAAACATTAAATATGCAAGCAGAATAACATAATCAAGAAAAGAAAAGTTTAAAAAATGCAAAAATACGTAGAAATATGAATATATTAATATAATATTAAAAAATTAAAGTTATGGAAAAAATTTAATAAATAATAGAAAATATATCTAACTGATGAAATATGTAAGTATAATACTAGAATATAGAAACAAAATAAAAGGTTGATTTAGACTAAAGAAGTAGATAGAAACCATGACAATAATATATGTGGTGAATATAACGCGAGTAAGGAGAAACAAGAAGAGAATAGAGAATAAGATAATTCTCTTTTCTTATTTTTCAATTACCCCCTTCTCCTTCTCTATTCTCTTCTTATTTCTCCTTACCCACGTTATTAGTTATATTCACCTCAGATTATTATTGTCATGGTTTCTATTCACTTCGTTTGTCTAACTCAAACTTATATTTTGTTTCTTTATTCCAGTATTATACTTAGATAACTTTTTTTTCCATGTTTGATTATTATTAAATTATATATTCATATTTCTACGTCTCTTTGCATTACATGATTTTAACCTTTCTTTTCTTGATTATGTTATTCTACTTGCATATTTAATTAAACGTTTTACTTTCCACTTTTTTCATCACTTTATTTTTTACTTATTATCATTATGTATAATTATTTACATGTATTCTATGTATTATATGTATTCTATTTATATTTTTTTCTCTTTTTAATTTTTTTTTGTACGTATGTTCTACCTAATGTTTTAATATTTAATAGAAATTGTTGTTCTGACCTGGGCAATATAGTTGAGTTTTTAAATCATTTAGTTCCAAAATTGTATTAATGTAAGATAAATTATAAATAATAATATTAAGTATTTTGAAATGGTTGATGATCATACATGTAATAAAAACTGTTTTGTAGTAGATTGTCCCTGAAGATGGCTGGATTGGCCGAAACGTCGGACTTTTAAGAAAAATAATATGTGTTATATGTATAATATGTATAATTTGAGACTAAAATGGATAGAAATTAAATTATTTATTATAACAAAATCAACCAGTCTCAAGAGAGTGTTTAAGAATATAAATTTAATAAAGAGATTAGTCCCTGAATAAATAAATAATATTATTATTAAGTTAGTGAATCCATTGATATGTGGTCGAATTTGAGTGCCAAACGTTTTGTTTGAAATTTTAAAATATATAAGAGTAACTGTGTCCCAGATAAGCTAAGAAAAACATTTTCTTTTAGCTACAGAACATTTTATAGAAAATTACCACGGGTGGTTTCAAAGATCACTGGCTTTTAACGTACCACAATGGCAAAATATCAACACAATAATCACATGATTGTATTAAAGATGAAACAAATCCTAAGTTTTATCCTTTTTCTGGATTTATTTCAATTCCCAGACCAACTTACTGGAAAGCATAACTTCTCCAACGAATGTGATTGGCTGAGAGCATAGATTGAAGTCGACACAACTCCTATCTCCCACTGGAGACTTCCTTATTCGCCCCGGATGAAGTTGCCTCGTGGCCTTGTCAGATTTGAAAAATGTAACAGAGTAGGAATATATTTCGAAATTGGAGAACTCTCAGCCGTCCGAGTGGGTCTCACTCAGCACTGATATGTGGCACAGCTGTCGCCCTTCAGATATTTTTTATATCGTAACATTATTCCTAGTCAGGCATGTAGGTCAGTAGGTTGACGTGGTCAGGATTGACAGGGTGTTTTATTTATTCATTTTTTTATCTGTTTTTATTCCAAGTTTTGGAAATATCAGTATTTGAGTTCTCCAATATTATTTCCTATAAGTAATTAAATTTTAAAAAAATCCTTAATATGAATTTATGAATAAAATTAATAATCTTCTACTGGAAGAGTTTCTAGAACTAATATGAAATTCATTAATTAATAAAATAACAATTTATTTCACATACAACAACGTTTCGGGATTATCCCTCATCTTCAGGTTGCTATAAAACCAAATTTTACAAAATTTAAACATATGCTTACAACATTACTACTATATCATATATTCATCAAAACTATTCATAAGCTATTTACCTGATAAACTATTTTATATATAATGTATAATTAACCCCTTAATTTGTCATTATATGCTAATATTAAATCATATTGCTGTCATTTAATAATTTAAAAAAACTTTTTATATTATCAACAGTTATGCATTTTTAAGGATAATTTTTTTTTTTTAAATAATTTATTTATTGAAATTTACAACTGTATACATATATACACATCAAGTAAATTTGCTGTAAGTGATATTATGACATGATAAAAACATGTGGAGAATCTTCCCACTGATAGAACTCCAAAAACATTCTAAAGGAGAAGATCTCGAGGCCATCTTCTTTTCAGGCGTCTAGGAGGATTATTAGGTAGTGAAGGAGAAGCCAAGTTAGAAACGAGTTGGTTTGGGTGGTTGGGAAGTTTAATCGGATGATTTGATTTGTGACAAAGTAAGGAGGATTAAGGATTTTGGACTGTAAGGATTGGATTCGAGAGAAATTAGATGGTTTAGTGGAGCCCCATAGCTCAACTCCGTATCTCCAGATAGTCCTAATAATAGTCATGTAGATCAGTCTTAAGGAGAATTAAATTATAATTAAAAACAAGAATTGATCAACATAAGACTAATTGTAAAAATATAAAAAACATCAAAATTACAGCACTGGCACAACATAGTATTAAATATAAACATCATTTCATTCATCATGGATTTCAATAATCCAGAAATATTAGATATAGTAAGAATAGATAAATAATAAAATCAGTACATATTACAAAAAACATTTACAAAGCAATTAATTATAAATCAGATACAAAAACCTTAAGCACACATTATATAGACATTATAAATAAATTAACATTTTAGTTTTGTGTTTTTATATAATTTAGATTTAATTTAATCTTTGTTGTTTGTTATTGTATATAAAAATTGTTAATTTTAGTTTTATTGTTCATCTTTGTGGTAATAGAAGTAGGAGATGATTGTTATCGTAATGAAAGATAACCTTCAGGAATGTTATATATTTGAAAAATGTATAATAGCTGATATTATAAAAAGTTTTTTTATTTAATAATTGAGAATAATATGATTCAATATTTGCATGTAATGACAAATTAAGGAGTTAATTATACATTATATATAAAATAGTTTATCAGGTAAATAGTTTTGATGAAGATATGATGTAGTAGCAATATTGTAAGGATATGTTTAAATTTTGTTGAATTTGGTTTTCTAGCAACCTGAAGATGGGGGATAATCCCGAAACGTCGTCATTCACCAATTTAATATTAGTTTTTAGAAACTCTTCCAGTAGAAGATCATTAATTTAAGAAAAAAATGTATTTGAAGTGTATTGTATTTAGTTTATTGATGATTATTGTTTGAAAAATGGAAAATGTTAATATATTGTAGTTTATTTCTGTTCAACTAAAGATGGACAGGTACGCTGTGTGTTATAGCAACCTAATGTATTTGGGAAGCGTAGCCAAATAAAGAATTTCTCTTTACGATGATTTTTTCGATATTTGATATAAAAAACGATGCTTTACAATGTATTTTGTTATTTTTAATTGAATGTGAAGATAATGAGAGCCAGTGGGTACTAAAATTCCAACAGCAAAAATTAAATGACTATATTATGTAAACATTACTATTAAAGGTATTTTGAATATTTATTTATGATTACTGTTTTCCTGTTATTTATGAATTTAAATAAATTTTATTCGGTATAATTTCATCAGTATTTGAAGAATGATACCGCAACTATAAGTCTAGAATAAAATACGAGAAATCTCATTAGAGTACTTTTCTCCTATTTCGTAATCCTGATTTACAGTAGCTTTTAATAACGCTCCGTTAAATCCTCCAAGACAGATCCGTTACCTAGCGCTTGAAATGGGGAAGCGACTAGCGTTTAATCCTTTAACGAGACAGAAACAAACGCATTGTTCGTCCTTTTGAACTACCTTAACATTTATTAAATTAAAATAACGAATTAGGAAAATTACATTATCTTAATTGTTCCTTTTAATTAAAAAAAATTATAAGTCTAACAACAATAAATTAAAATCTGATGCAGTAAGCGCATCAATAACATTTACTAAGTCTTTCTTACGTATCCAATTTTTGGGTAGAAAAGTGGGCTGGAGTTCAGTTTATCGAAAATTTTGAACAAAATATTTTTATTGTTCTCTTGCTATACGAATTTATATTTTAGGATTCTAGAGGTTTGGATGACGAATGAATAAAAAATTATTTTATTCTGAGACAAATGTCCCCTAAGAATAAGGTTCCCACATTGAGATTAATTGTCTGGCAATAGAAAGTTTCAGTAAACATGTTGAAATTACATAAAAACTTTGGTTGATTACTTATAGTAGTAATCAATTATAGTTTAATAATATAGTATTATATTGATAGTAATCAACTATATACTTAGCTCACATTGATGTGGAGGTTTAGTTATGTAGTAAGTGAAAGAACAGGTGAGAAGAGAATTCCAAAGAAGAAGATTTCATGTAAATACAAATAAAAAATAAATAAAATAATAATTTACCATATGGTTTGTGTATATGGTAGTGATTTGGTGGATAATTTTAAAATAAGAAGATTTAGATATTTATGATTTTAAATAAAAAATAGGTTTTTTATAATTATAAGTATTTTAACTTATAATTAATGACCTGGACAGAATAGCCTGCAAAACAAATTTTAATGTGAGGAAGAATTTATAATTGAAGATGTCCTTGAGGATGGCTGAAATGGCCGAAACGTTGGACTGTTGAAATAAAAAGTGTTGAGACTAAAAAGGATACAATTTTTGATTTATTTAATAAAGAATTACCTTTCTCAAGAAATTGAAATAATGTAATTAAAATAATAAATTATAGTAATATTTATTAAAACAATTGAAATATGAAACATGGGCGTTTATGACCATTGGGTACTACCCCCTAAATCTAAATACATTTAAATATCACATTAGAAAACGCATAAAAATAATTAACTATATTACATTTAAAGAGCTCATAATCTTGGGATAAAATATTTTAAAAATACAAATAAATGAAAATAATAATAATAATAACAATTTAAAAAAAAGAAATATGAAAATAAAGTATTAAAAATGGGCATTGATGAACATTAGGCATTACCTCCTAAATCTGGATACTTTTAAATATCACACTAAAATACTCATTAAAATCATTACCTCTCTTAAATTTAAAGAGCTCATATTCTTGGGATAGACATAAAAATAACAAATAAATTAAAAAAATAATAATAAATTGTAGTAATAATAGTTTAAAAAATGAAAATATGTAACATGGGCGTTGATGACCATTGGGTATTGACCTCCTAAATCTAATTACATTTAAATATCACATTAAAATACGCATAAAAATAAATGACTATCTTTAATTTAAAGATTTCATTATCTTGGGATGAAAATAAAAACAAAATAAATAAAAAAAAATAATAACAAAAATTTATAATAATGATTAAAAAAAATTGAAATATGAAACATGGGCGTTGATGACCTTTCGATATTACCTCCTAAATCTAATTACATTTAAATATCACATTAAAATACGCATAAAAATAAATGACTATCTTTAATTTAAAGATTTCATTATCTTGGGATGAAAATAAAAACAAAATAAATAAAAAAAAATAATAACAAAAATTTATAATAATGATTAAAAAAAATTGAAATATGAAACATGGGCGTTGATGACCTTTCGATATTACCTCCTAAATCTGAATACATTTAAATATCACACAAAAATATGCATAAAAATTATTAACTATCTTAAATTTAAAGCGCTCAAAATCTTGGGATATAAATAAAAAAAACAAATAAATAAAACTGATGATAATAATTTAAAAAATTGAAATATTAAACATGGGCATTGATGACCATTGTCTCATAAATTTAAATATCACATTAAAATAAGCATAGAAATAATTAACTATCTTTAATTTAAAGAGCTCATAATCATGGGATATAAATAAAAAAAACAAATAAATAAAACTGATGATAATAATTTAAAAAATTGAAATATTAAACATGGGCATTGATGACCATTGTCTCATAAATTTAAATATCACATTAAAATAAGCATAGAAATAATTAACTATCTTTAATTTAAAGAGCTCATAATCATGGGATGGAAATAAAAAAAGCAAATAAATAATAATAATGATGAAAAAAAATTAAAAAGTCCTAAATCTGGATACATTTAAATATTACATTAAAATACGCATTAGAATAATTAACTATCTTAAATTTAAAGAGCTCATAATTTTGGGATGTAAATAAAAATACTAATAATATTAAATTATAATAATTATAATTGAAATATGAAACATGGGCGTTGATGACCATTGGGTATTATCTCATAAAGCCCTAACAAACAATAACTACTTTAAAAAAAAACACGTATTTACTAATATATCTTAATTTAAAAAATAAATAACAGCTAAAAAAACTTGAAGTGCTCAGAGAGGCAATATAATAAACAGATTCGGGCAGTTATCAAATACAATTTTGTTACTAATAAATTTAATGAAAAAAAAAATATGAACCACGGCCTATCGACTTTTACCTTTTTTTTGTATTAGCAGTTGGGCAATAACAGAAAGAGCTTTCACAAAAAAAGCTTTGTCGGGGAAAGCACATTGGTGCAGGAAATGAAGGGGGGTCAAATGACACGCCGGTTTTTTTCTGTTCCGGTTTGCGGCTTTGTCGTTCTATCTCCGCTGTCAATGTGCATAACATCGCCCTTTTAATATTGAATCAAAGCTAAATTCCGAAATAATTTCTTTGTTAAAATGTAGGCTGAAATATTTTCATTATTTATAAATATAAGTTACCTATCGTATTTTTACTCTCACTCACGTATGTATAGACCATTCTCCCAAATTATTAAAATTAAAGTTCCAATGAGATCATAGTATCTGTGTTCTTTTTTTTTTTTTTCACCTCCAAATATCTTTATTAGCACAAATACAAATATACATAACAGTCTAATCCTAAATTACATATATACAAACGTATGTAAAGATCTTGCAATGCCGGATGACATGTTAAGAGAGGATGGTTACTCGGGGACTCACATATGATACAAAAGCCCAAGAGGAGAAAAAAGGCAGTTATCTCATCCCAATTTTGGATTACTTTAATGAAAACTATCTATAATTAATAGTAAAAATTGATGAGTCTGCCAAGTATAGGTAGGGGGAATAAAAAAATGACGGCTGTTTCAAAACCTTTAAAAAAACTCTAATTTTTCATTCCGAGCTCTATATCTTAAAAAATAGTACAACACTAGAAAATCAAAGAGAACATCATTTAAAGAAGGGCAAGTTGCTGAAATATTAGCCCTAAAGAGCTATTTACGTCCAATAGTTTTCGAGATATAGCTATTTACGTCCAATAGTTTTCGAGATATAGCTATTTACGTCCAATAGTTTTCGAGATATAGCTATTTACGTCCAATAGTTTTCGAGATATAGCTATTTACGTCCAATAGTTTTCGAGATATAGATTTTTAAAAAGCAAAATTTCTTAAAAATCTACTGAAAGACAAGTAGTTAGTTAATTTATTAACTAATTGGGAATTCTATATCTCAGGAACTATGTGACGTATAGATGTCTATTAGCACTCAAATTAAAGCTAGTTTAATGGACTATAAAGAAGTTTATTTACATGAATTATTTATTCAAGTATTGATTAAGTATTATTTTAATTAAAATATTAAAATATACAACAGTACCTCCATGTATTTTGAAAGCATCGTTGAATAAATAATTCTTCCTTCTGATCCATTTATTTGTATTGTAAATAATGTCCAGCAAAACAAACTTAGCCAACTCTAAAATAATGAAGAGCACACATTTTATTTGCATAAATATTTAATCACCCTACAATTTAAGCCTACATATCGGAATCCCTTAGCATGAAAAATAAATATGCGAGTTTGGATTAACTTCCAGGGTGAAGTTATATTTTATACATTCAAATGGCGTTTTAAACATATTCTAAAAGCAGTAAGTTGTAGCAATAAAAGCTGGACATGTAATAAAAGGAATTTATGCGCATAATTTTGAAGTTAAAACCATACAGTTCTTTTTTTTTTTTTTATATTTCTTCGTAAATAAATAAAAGCAATTGTTCGGAGTGTATAACATCTGAATTAATAATAATAACAATAATAATAAAAGCTTAGCGTACCCAAAGGTTCAATGCCGAGAACAATAATCGTGGACCTTCCAAATCTCTACTAATCAGTCCCATCTCCTCAGAGTCCCCAGGGATGCCTCTGTCCACCGATTTTATGAAGTTATAGTGGCTTTACCCCCCCCCCCTTTCGTCGTAAATAATAAGTCCAACTACCTTCACATTTCTATTTATTTTTTCCTTTGATTCAAATATTTAAGAATTTTCGCACGTATCTCTATAGGCACCCCCAGACCATTCATTCCTGGCTCTGTTGATTTTGGTATGAGACCATTCGTTTATATTATGAATGGAGTAGTAGTAACACCTTCCAATTTATATATTTCTTTCAATTCTATTGCCAATTCCTGGTATTTCCTCAGTTTTTCTCCCACAGTGGAAGCTTACATTAGGGGTATTCATGATGTTGTGTTAAATGT
>NW_027114389.1:501057-515951 GCF_000696795.3 Halyomorpha halys | reverse complement strand
TGGCGAGCGTTTACAAATTTTCAGATAGTAGAATGAAATTACATTGTTTTTTTTACTGTTTTTTTTTCTCAAATGTATCGTTAAAATTGTCCATTCTGGTTTAGTAACAGGGATATGAATACCACAAACACACGAAAGTACTGAGCTGTCACAACAAAAATGGCGGCGATCTCAACTGGTCTATTGTGTGACGTCATTCTCCATTTAACAGACCAAGTAACAGACTCTCAGCCATGTTAAATGTTATTTCGTTATACCACGGTAAAAGAAGGCAATTTTTTTCGATTTAACATGAGTTTTTCCATTTAACACGCTTTAACATGTTAAACCAAAGATCATGAATACCCCTATTATTATCGTTGGGGATCCCAACATCAATAAGTTCTGGTATCTTTATTATTATTAAATCTGGGATAGAAAGTAATTTATATTTTGTCCTTTAATAATATCCCTACAAAGGGAAATAATATATCATATATGTCCGTTTCCATTCCAAACTAATATTAATCATAAAACATTTTTTTTCTTTGTTCATTTGTTAATTATTGTTTCTAAAAATCAAACGAACACTTTAACTAGAGGACATATATTTATTTCAGTTGAATTCAACACGTTTCAATATCGATTGTTCATTAATATATTTCATATCAAATACGTATCAAAGCCCTTTGCTTTGTAATCCTACACTCCTTCCTCTACACATACAATAGTTTAGCGTTTGATAACAGAATGAATTTAGTGTATATTCAAAATATGTTCATTCATTTTAATCAAATTAATCCAAACTAAAAACAAAAACAAAAATAAATTATAAAATATAACACATATGAAATGTTTAGCAGAAAATAAATCATAAAATACTAAACTCTTTTCATTAATCAACTGACAAAACTTGTTCCATTATCTCTAAAACTCAGAGTAATTATAAACTAAACAACGTGATAAACTACGTTTAGTTACACTAGTTCTAGTTTCGGGACTTGATTAATGTTTTCTTAAATAAAATATCTTCTCCATAAGTGTCTCTGCCAAGTGGAAACTAACAGAAATCTTATCAACAAATTGTAACTCTGGTAGGATTATTTTATCAAATCTAGGAATCACTCGAATATTTTCTTATGGAATTATGGAAAGAACCATTTATATATGTTTTGGCACTTAATCGTCAAAGTAATTTCGATAGGAGTAAAATAATAACAAAGAGATGACATTTACATAAAATGTATTGCATCCATTTAAATCTCAAATACTCTTTAATATTTTAAATGTCCAACGTTTAACGATCTAGCGGATCGAAACTGAAAAATGGTCTTCCCATCTCAGCAGTTTTGAAACCTCTCATTTTTTTAATGAATCAAAAATTTATCACTTTTCTATGTAATCCTCTTTCTATTGTTTGTCTTATTTGTCAAAATACGTCGTTCCGGTGAGCCGGAGAAGGTATTCTTAACTACTGCAAGGTTAGCAATGCTTTATACTAAATAGAAAATCCAAATTAAATCAGAAACAGTTGTTTTTATTTTTAAAACAATTCTCAGGCCACTGCTGATGTATGGCTGTGAAGTCAGGGGAGCGGTTTCATTTACGAAAAGGAAAAAATTACAATAATTTAAAAATGAAATCGTAAGAATTGCAGTAGATGGTCTTTGGTTTTAAGAAATAGAGGCAATGGAGAATTACATAAAAAAAAAAAGATTCATGAAATTCCACTCCCCCGACAATTAAAGGAGCAGTGACTTGAGAAACCCAACCTCAACCCGAAGACTGAAGCCCAGGCAGCTGCAGGACATTCTGTTATAAATTCTAATAAATATAAAATTAGTTTGTATTTTAACTCATTTAATTTTATTTGCAACATTTTTTGTGAAATAAAAAATATTAAAGAAGTTTATGAACAACCACAGGAGAAAAAAAGGTAAAATGGGCGTACTTAATTTGAATGGAGAAAGCCGAGATTATTCGATTTTATTTTTCAATTTCAAGTACATGTTTTCGTTAATATTCGCTATTTCCATCCCAGTAATCCAAAATATGCCTACTAACTGCTTTCCAATGTTCTTTAATAATGTTGCTCTTACCCCTGTAGAACTGACAGCTATCTTGGACGACATCTGGACAAACGACTAACCGGGAATCCTCGCACAAAACTGAAAATATAGGACACTGCACGTCGATTTCGTGTATTGCATTACAAAAGACTGATCTACATGACAATAATAAGGCCTATCTGGACAATAGGAGTTGAGCTTTGGGGCTCCACTAAACTTTTTTTTTGAAATTGATGTATTTATTTATTGATAGATATTACAATCTGCCACACAGTTGTGGGCGATAGGTAATAGTGATGAATGATCTCATACATACTAAAATAATAAAAAAATGATAAATAAAAAAAAATTCTCTTAAAATATATACAAACAAAAGAATAAACAAGATGAACATAATCAAACTATCTGTAACTATATGTACAAATTTCATTTTCGTTCCTTATGTATTAGTTTAATGTATGTAACCAAGCCATAATAATAAATTATTTATAAATGTTTAATCTTAACTAAATACAATAATTTATATCAGAATATCAATTGTGTTCATTAAATCTATAAAGATCCTCAAATATAGCTATAGAGAAGCATTGGTGGGTCAGCTAGTGTTAATATAATGGTGAATAATGTAAATTTAAAGGTGTATATAAAGGATGCCAAGATCTAACTATTTCTAAATAATAAATAAGTTCTTTTTTTATTTATTTGTTGATATTTACAACTGTATAAAAAATACAACAAGTAAATTTGATCATAATGCCATAATGATATGATACAGGATGTAGAGAAACTACCCAGTAGTAGAACTCTAAAAACAGTTTACAATATAAGGTCACGAGGCCATCTTCTTTTCAGGCGCCTCGGAGGATTGCCAGGAATTGAAGAGGAAGCAAGGTTAGAAACGAGTGGGTTTGGGTGGTTAGGGAGTTTAGTGAGTTTATTATGGAATGAATAATATCGGGTTCGGGCTAGATCGGTTACATAAGGAACATTTAGGTCTTTATGGATGGTTTTATTAGTAACAAAATAAGGAGCATTGAGGATTTTACGAAGGATTTTTGATTGTAAGGATTGGATACGAGAGGAATTCGAAGGTTTAGTGGAGCCCCAAAGCTTAACTCCGTATGTCCAGATGGGCCTTATTATTGTCATGTAGATCAGTCTTTTGTAATGAGTTGGAAGTTTAGACAGTTTGTCTAGTAAGTGCTGTAATAGTCGGAATCTGCGTGCAGTTTCCTGTCTTTTCAGTCTTGTGTGAGGATATAAATAAGGTTAAAAGGAAGAAGATAATAAGGACTAAGGGTTTCTTTTCTTCAATATAAATAAGTACGGCAATTACTCACCTTATATTAAAAAAAATATATAAATCATTACATAGCATTAAATATAAGCAGCATTGGAATTTATACTATATATTACAAGATTATTACTACATCCCTCCTTATGGGCTTATCATTCTAGATTAATGTCCACATTTCCACAATATAACATATTCTATTGTATAACTTATAATAAGCCAGATGTTTTCAGATTAATTTGGTAGACTAGAATGTGACAGAGATTAGTAAAGTTCTACAGTGTGATACAGTTTGCTACCCGACAATAACTCAGTTAGTAAAGCTCATTATCCATGGACCCAACTGTACTACTGCCCATCACCTTCAACAATATATAACCTATATATATGCAAATATATATTTATAGATATATAATATGTAGTTGTATGTGTAATTATATTCATAGTTTAATTTTCATTTATCTATAGACGGAATGAATATGTATTACACTATTTTAAACTTTTAGCTATAATTCGTCATACACGAATTAAAAGACGCTACATCGGAGGACGCTACTTAAATATTTCCTATTTATTGTAAAATGCAATGTTACATAAACATTAAAACTAACTTCACCCAAGCTAGGAAGAACTCAGCCTTGTAACTATTCAATACTCTGTCTTTTAGCCAAAATATATACATTAAAAGAAATATAAGAAGGGGATGCTAAACTGGTAGAGGGAGGAATTTGTCCAATCGAATTTTGTGTGCGCAAGAAGTAGAGGGCCAAGAGAATTCATCTAATTGGATATCCAAAAATTATGAGTAGAAGATTTTAAGGAAGCCCAAAGATTATTAAGGTAATAGTGGGGGCAACCAATGAGATCCAAGCAAGAAGGTAAAAAGGTTCTTTGAAGAATGGGTGCGATGGACTGTGAGAACTGACTTACATATGTTAAACATTAGTTTATACCTACTTATAGTACAAGAGCCCAAGAGGAGAAAAAAGGCAGTTATCTCACACCAAATTTTGATCTTTTTGATGAAAACTATGTATAATTAATAGTCAAAATTGATGAGTCTGCCAAGTGTAGGACAGTTAGACGATTGCTAAAACAATAGTTTATTTTAAATAAAAAGTTACAGAGCCATAACAGAAGTACTAAATAAAATACATCAAAGTGGAAGCACTATTCTACTTACCTAAAGCAATAGAATAAAATAAAAGTCCCACAGTTTTAATGAATATAACAGTGAATAATTACAAGTAATTAAAAGGATCTTTATAAATATACACAAAAAGTAATCATTAGAAAACAACAAACAAACATTTCTTATAACCTTCTGATGATAGTTCATCTCTCGCCTGGTGAACCTGCCCCCGAACGCATTAATATTACAGTCAGCTAAATTATGAATGTAGTTTACATACATATATATCATACATATTATATTACATTGCTCTTTCTTTTTTTTATAACTATGTTACATTATTTTTCCTGAGTTTTTTTTTTTTTGCCTTTATTCATTTTTTTTTCTCTTCCTTACTTCTTGTTGTCTTTTTATTTCTCTCTATTTTTTCCTATTCATCTCATATCCCTTCATTTCTTATTTTCCCTATAAAATTAATAATAACAATAATAATAATAAATTGTAAAAATATAATATATTTTAACATATTTAAAACTATGAAATAAGTCCCTGAGCTAGAAGCTGAAGACATACACATTGAGAGCAGTTGACCCAGATCTTTTACTCCTTGGAACATAAAGGTTAATCAACATTACGAGAGAGAATTTCTTCACCTTTACTAAAAATAGCACCCTACTAGAAGTGCAGTAGGGTAAGATAGCCAACTGCATCTAAGATAATGCAACTGTTGCTAATTTTGAAGGCATTCCCAGTCTCATTTTGTTTATCCTTAATAGTAATATGCGCAGTGAAAATACCAGGCCAGTTGTAGTAAAGTTTGCAAGTACTTTAATAAACTAGGCTTCTACCTATCTTTCCTAATACTTCAATTTAAAAGTTTCAACTTTTTTATTTATATCCAATTCAAATTTGTAAATAAATAAAATTTATATCATTATAGGCGTTATTTTATATTTTATATTATAATAATAAGGGAGAGGGTAGCATATAGGAGTTATATTGTAAACATCCACACTATATGGTTAAATAATTGCTTTGTACGATTCATCTTTGGGGTTCCCAGGGACGCCTCTGTCACCCGATTTTATGAAGAGTTGAAGTGGCTTTACCCCTCCTTACGTCGTAAATATTTCCTTGATTCCTTTCTTTATCAAGTTATCCAATCCCGCCGTCCATCGTACATCTCTGATATCCTTCAATTTAAGTCCTCAGTGCATTCCTGCAATACCCTCTCACGGTCCTTCAGACTTATATGTAACTGCCCATCGAACCGCAGACTTTGGCAGATCTTTCCTCTTCCCTATGGAATTCTATTCCCTCCTTTATTCGCAGTTCTAACACCCTTCCAATCTTCAAATCCCGTATCTTCGACCACCTTCTATCCACCCTATTCCGGAAGAATAACAATTGAAAGTTTCAAAAAAGCTTTATATATTTTCTGTATTTTATTTCTTAGATCTTCGTTTATAATTGTAAATATGTACAGTAGCAGAAATTATATCAGTTCATTTATTACTTTTTAGTTTAATTGTATTTGATTTTTTATAATTATTTTTTCCTTTTATTTACTATCAGAAGTCATCTTATGTTTTATGATATGACAAGTGGTTTCATATTATTTGTTTTATCGTTATTTTATATATTCTGTTAATTATGGTTGTTTAGTTGTATATTTTTAAATTCATTGTATTATTTTTTTTTATGACATCTTGTAATTTCATCTCTATTTTGTAATTTACTCTAAGGCTCTAAGGTCTAATTTTGGCGCTTGTAGATTATTCTAAAGGGATCAATCCCAGAATAAATAAAGATTATTATTTTTTTTTAAGGTGCTAATACCTTTACATGACGCAAAGAGAAGATTTAAATTACCTTTTTATTTATATTTTTAGTTTTAAACAGTAAGAAAATGTAATTGAAATTGCCAATAAAATAAATAAACATAAATGAAAAAATGAGTAATTAATATACTTGGTTAAATATATACATATTAAATATATATACTACAAACAAAAACGTAATATGTGATTAATTTAGATCATGACTAGAAAAACAAAATTAAAGAAATTGAAATAAATTTTATATCTACTTCATTAATTTTGTATTTCTACAGACGATCTAATTAATCAAATATGCATTTTTCTTTATATTTTTATATTACTTAATTTTTTTTTATAATTTCCAATTATGTACTTGTAGTTATTTAGTTGACTCATATCTATATTATTTTTTATTCTTAATCTTATTATTACTTTTTCCTTATATTTTATTATAATAAGTTTCAATATTCTCATAATATTACAACATGCATTATATTACAGAAATATAAATTAAATGATAACAAAACAATAAACTGGGAATAGAACAGAAAAAAAATTAAATAACATCTTGAACACTTTCATTCCTATCTACATTTAGATAAAAGTTTTAAAATTACTTTTTAAAAGTGTTCAATTTATAGAAAAACTTCTGATGTTAAAAAAACCAAAATAAATAAATTCAACTTAACTTGCTTGAGAATAAAAGTTACTTAACTTTTATATTGGACCCAGGTTTAATCTTGAGTGTGATATCACCAGGTAATTACTATCTGATTTATACCAAAGTAGTGAATTAGTTGATTTTGTTCTGTTTCATTATAAGTTTTAATTCTTCAATTAAAAAAAAAATTAAATCTGTACCGCGAGACAATGATAATACCTATCTGGACATACGGAGTTGAGCTTTGGGCAGAATCCTTCGTAAAATCCTCTATGCTCCTTACTTTGTCATAAATAAAATCATACATAAAGACCTTAATGTTCCCTATGTAACCGATCAAGCCCGAACCAAATATCACTCCTTCCATTATAAACTCTCAAACCCCCTAGTTTCTAACCTTGTATCCTCTTCCATTCCTGACAATCCTCCGAGGCGTCTGAAAAGAAGATGGCCATGAGACCAGCTAATGTAAAATGACATTAGGTGCTACCAAAGGATAGTTTCTCTACACGCCTGTAACACTCCAATGTAACTTAGATCAGATTTACTAAATGTATTATAATGTACAGTTGTAAATAGCAATAAATAAATATTTAAAAAAAAAGTATTTTTTGGCCAAAAAAAATTTCAGTTCCAACACTGCTCTCTCCAAGGAGTAAAATTAGCGATAATAATAATTAATGACACAAATAAATATATCAACTATATTGTTTCAGATAACGCCACCACCGTCTACTGTGAACTTTATATAAGAAGTTTCGGTTCAATCAGCCCCGTAACAATGGTGAGTACCTTCATCATTTTCTTTTTACTTAAATCTGATAAAGATGAAATAATTTAGAAGATAACACTTTAACAATCTATTACAATTTGCCAAACTCTAGGGTTTTATAAAATAGTTATTTTAATAATTACGTTCATACCAACATTACACACTGACATATATGTACGTACATAAAAATGTATCTATTTTGTATGTAAACATTCATAATTTATATTATAAATCTAAATTAAGAATTATTTACTGTTTATAAATTAATCTCCTCATTGAAAATCATGTGTGAGTAGAACATTTATGAAGCGGCTCCCAGGCAATGGAGAAGAAAGCTGTAGAGGAAGAAGAGAAGAAATCGCAAGAGTAGAGAAATAGGCAACCATCCAATACTATTATTGACAAACACCTGAGCAAAGTCACCTTCAATCTTCTTGTCTTATCTCAACCTGAACAGCATACTACAGAAGATCTGCAGAGAAACATCACTAGAGAGACGTAACATGATGGATATCCACTCTGAAGTACAGGAAACAGTACAACAGCTCATCACACGAAGACACATTTAATTCTTTGACAACCTTCCCGTTGCCTTTAATTCCGCTCACTCACCTCACCCCCTCCTTCCTGCGCGGTGGCAGGGCAGGAAGGGCCCCAGAAATCCCATCAACATTAACCTTCCTTAAGTTCTTTCTTCTCACCCCTCTCTTTCTTCTCTTCATTTCTTCTTTCTTATTGTTATGTTTTACTTTATTTATTTAATTATCTCTTCACAACTAATCATCTCGAAGAGGCCCCTCACCTCCAGATATAATAGTCAGAGTTTCAACAAAATAGAACAACTCAATACAAAAATAAGTATTTCAGTAAGAACTCCAAGCACCCATGATAAAAAGTTGTTATTAATGTGAATAATGTTTCTCCTTATCATAATGCATTTACTCATTCCTGCCCATTTTTATTTTAGAGGGATAAAAAAAGGCTTATTTCAGCTTTTTTCTTAGTAATTTTATAGTTCAATAAATCAAATAAGTTAAAATTCATTAAACTATTCCAACTAGAAAATGTTTTGGAATTGGAAGATGATAGTTGACCGTATGAAGTAGATTATAGGAAGATAGTTCGGATGGCGGTCAATAAGTATCAAAATAGTAAAAAAAAAACTATTTATTGTTAACCAAAGTTTCATCCCACTTTGCAGGGCTTCTTCAGGGCTGTTAGTTGGGAACACTGAGAACGACTGAGATTTATATATATAGTTAGTCGTTCCCAGTGCTCCCATCTGACATCCCGGACGAAGCTCTGCAAAGTGGGGCGAAACGTGGGTTTACAATAAATAGTTTTCTTTTATTATTTTGATACATTTATTGACCATCCAAACTATCCTCCTACAAAAACAGAAAATGTTTTCTTTTGGCCACCCCTCGCAAACATGTAAATTATTTAATCCGTTTTCGGTCGCTAGGTCGATTTTAAAACGGATGGACGCGCGTGAGAATATTTCACACATTTCTTATTTAGAGCTATTGAACGCACTTTTAAAAATACAAAATGTTGATTTAGATTAGGTTTGTTTAATCATAACAAAAAAAAGTATAAACAAGATTTATTTTGATACAAGAGCAAACTAGTTTTAAAAAATTCCAAAAAACAAAACATAATTATAAAATATTAATAAACCTAAAATAATATTTTGAGAAAGACAAAGTTATAAAAAGAATCAAAATACAGACATATCGTATTATAAAAACATAACACTAATGCAAAAACAAAAATTCCAGTCTGAAGAAATTTCTTGTGCACAACTGGTGCAAGTGACAACCGTATGACTGGGACATATCGGGCTTTCACACTGTGACAATTATTTTTTGTTTTTTTATTCGCTCTCCTGTGACAGAATGCACAAAATCCCTCCGTAATATTGGGTGTGGCGCAGAGATAAAGTGAAAATATGAAAAGACAAATTTTTGTTTTAGGACCACCTTAATATACACATATAGTATTGAAATACAATTCATAGTACCTATGTTTATTGGTTGTTATGGTTAATACTTAAAACTTATGTTTCCCTTCTACTAATTCTTTTTTCGAAAATTTGAAAAAAAAAATTTGTATCCATTAAATACACTTGGTGCACGTGAGAAATATCCTCACAACTTGAATATTTTTATTGCAGCCTCAGTCGCAAGTGAGATAATGTCTCATGACCAGTGTATATTGTCAAGAAAAGAGGGCTGTATGTTTACTTAGAGCTGCTAGAGTGATGGGGTGGGGGACGAGGTATAGAAGGAAGAGACTGTGAACTACAGATTCCACGAAGATGGGAACCACAGTCTCTCTCAAGCAGCTCCCAGAACCGAAACAGTGAGAGAAATTCTCACACAGCGACAAATGACGGGTTAATAGATGTTTTTCCTTTCAATTCTTCTCAAATAAAGTCCCCACTTAAGAACCCAACCAACATATTCTTAATGATTGGAGAAGTTTGTCGGGGGGTGCGGTCAGCAAAGAACAACATAAATAAACAAAACCATATTTATTTATTTTATGCTAACGTTTCGACCTGAGTTTCAGGTCTTCATCAGGGGTTATGGCGTAGAAGGTAAGCCTGAAACTCAATATAAAGCAATTGCATATTCTTAAGTGGAGTAACGCCTGACTTTCACATTCTGAAGGCGCACTCTCTGACTGAAGGCGCACTTTCACATTCAATAATGAAGATGGATATCAAGCCATATTAAAACTGTATAAACTAGTTTGAAATTTTATTACTCCAACTATATTTGTTTATTATTGCCATTATAGTTAGCAAGGATTTATTAGCATCCTCGAGTATTAATCTCTAATCGTTTCTGTCGACAGCTGTTACGGACAATAATTTATAATTAGTTCCAATATAATCTGCCAAATGCCCGGTGTTCATGTAAAATTGCTGGCACGAACTCTCTATAACTTACTACCAGAGTGTGATAGCAATTAGTAATTACAGTAAAATCCAATTGCTTTATATTTGGTTCAACTATTATTTGTAATTTCAGAGCATTATTACAGTGATTCAGAGTTATTATATTTTGGACCATAGTTACTGTCATAATGACAGTGGCTCATCAAGTATTTTTTTAAATTTATTTATTGACATTAACAACTGCACATTATAATGCATCAAGTAAATTTGAAGTAAGATCATAATGGTATGATACAGGCGTGTAGAGAAACTACCAATTGGTAGGACTCTAAAATCATTTGTAAATTAGTAGGTTTCGAGACCATCTTCTTTTCTGGTACCTCGGAGTATTTCCAGGAATGGAAGAGGAAGTAAGGTTAGAAACTAGTGGGCTTGAGTGGTTAGGGAAGTTTATAATGGAAGGGTTGATATCTGGTTCGGGCTGGATCGGTTACATATGGAACATTAAGGTTTTTTATGGATGATTTTATTTGTAAAAAAGTAAGGAGCATAGAGGATTTTACGAAGGATTCTGCCCAAAGCTCAACTCCGTATGTCCAGATAGGTATTATCATTGTCATGTACATCATTCTTATGTAATGGATTGGAAGTTTGTCAGTTTGAGACAGTTTGTCTATAAGTGCCATCAATTAATTGAAATTGCTAATAAAAATTCTAATACTATTTTCCCTATTAGGTTAATATAACAGTTAAATTATATATATAATTGACCGTATAATTTCAAATTATGAAAAAGATGGTCAGGAGTGGGGTCAGAAGAGAATAAAAATAGTTAACAACTATATTATATTTGCCGACTTTTGACTCAACTTTGTCGTGCTTCATGCTTGCTAAGAAGAAACAAAAACAACCACTAATATTTTGACATTGTAACATAATAAAATAAAATAAGTAAATTAAGGTAGGGTTAAAAATAAGTAAAAATAAGTGAAAAGAAAATTATATACAAATGAAAGATGGGAAGGAATTAAATAATATTAATGTAAAATAAACAATGATAATAAAATAAAAAAATGTACAAACAACTATAAGGTTAAAAATGAACAGGAGACGTAATAATATGTAAAAAAAAGAAAAGTAGATAGGAGAAAACAAAATTTAACCCACTAAAAGACCGAAAATAAAGAACTTCTTTAGACAGAACTCCTAACTATTTACAACCCTATGGATATTGAATAATAACAATGAATTATAAAATGTATGTATAGATAAAAAAAATATATATAAAAATAAAAATTCCTAATAAGATAGAAAAAGAAGAGTTCGTAACAAAACAATGACATTTATAGATTTTATAAAATAAATAATTGACTTCTAATGGGGAAAAATTGAGAATAAGATGTAAAGAAAAATATAATCAAAATAGTAGTAATGGCAATAAAAGCAAAGATAAACCAAAAACCTTTCTCATTATCCTTACCCTCTAGTGAAGTCCCTATCCTGCTCCATTCTTCCTCCCCCCCCCCTCTCACCAGGAAGGTAGAAGGGAAACGGTAGTGGCCTCAAGATCTATTGTAAACAGTTTATTGACCAACCACTTTACTCAAGTTATGAGCGTTTGTGGGTTAAGTGCCTTAGCTCAGTCTCCACTGGTCTGAGTATCGTTAGAGATACCAGTGATGGGGCTAGGAGAGAAGCACTGGGATCTCTTAGAGCCCAGCTGTGCCTTCGACAAGGAGATGGCAAGGCAAGCAGAATGCAAATATTGTATAATGGAGGGAGTGTGTTCAAGATTTTATTTACTTGGTTTTAATTATTTATCTCTTAGTTATCCGACAATGTTTATGTTTAATTATTTTATTGTATTTATTATTTTTTACTGACCCCCTTTTTTTTAGTTAATATGTATATATGGTATGATTGTGTATTTACATCCCTAATACGTAGTGCCCTTGAGTGTATCAAGATGTATTATTTCAATAAAAAAAATGCTTTGGTCAAACATCTCGGTAGCTCCAATAATGATTAAATAGAATAAACAAGATTATATAGTTTGATTTAGCATATTAGTTTTGAAACGGACTTTTACACATTGTACCGTTCTTCTAAATCTAGTGCCACTAGTATGAATATTGGAATCACCATATCAACATCAAACTAACTCAAACCTATGCAAAGTTAGCAATGCTCTATCCTATCCTAAACAGAAATTCCAAACTGTTCTTCCAAAAAACCAGAAACAACTATTCTTATATTTAAAACAATTCTCAGGCCACTGCTGATGTACGGCTGTGAAGTCTGGGGAGCGGTATCCTTCACGAAAAGGGAAAAACTACAATCTTTTCAAAATAAACTCCTAAGAATCGCAGTTAATGTTCCTTGGTTCATAAGAAATAGCCAATTGCATCGGGAATTACATTTGGAGTCAATAGAGGATTACATCAAAAAATGGTTCATGAAGTTCCACTCCCAGTTGCCGACAGTTAAAGGAGCAGTGACCTACAACCTGGGAAACCCAACCTCAACCCGAAGACTGAAGCCCACACTGCTGCAGGACATTCTTTTATAAATTTTAATAAATATAAAATTAATTCATAGCAACACTACCTCTATTTTACTTATTATTATTACTCATTTTATTTATTCATTATTTTTTTTCTCTTTTCTTCTCTCGTTTTTTTTTCAAATTAATTTTTTACTATTAGAGGGCAATTGATTTATTTATGTGTACCAATATTATTTTTTTTATTATTAATTTTACTTTCCCCTTTCATTAAGAAACATTATTTTTATCTATTTATTTATTTTTTTAATTTTAATATGAACATTGTGTATAGTTAGGGGTGTCTTTTGTACTAGACTATACCCCTCTAATCAACTGTTAAAAAAATATATATATAATATAACGGTTATATCAACCATGTAAGTCCGGCCTGGTGGGGCTGGGGATCTGGTATAAAATAAAACAAAAAAAAAAAAGTATGAATATTATAATATGTCCATATATTGGTCAGAATCATGTTAATGTCGTTTTCTATTTCTTTTAACATTTATTAATTTATGAGCCAACCCTTGGTAGCTTATACATCTTATAGCATATAATATATACCAAAGAAACGAAACCAGTTAAAGTTTATAAAAATTATTTAATAATAAAAAAAAAATGAAATAGGTCAAGAACTAGTAAAATTAAGAATAAAAATAAAAATATGCAATATTGAAAAATGGAAGCTGAAATAACACATTTTTACTAATTAGCATTGATTTTTACTATTTATCATGCACAGTCATAATTCAAAAATGCTATAATTTAAGTGAAGCCTTTTTACTTACTAAAATCTTTTACCAGATATACTATATGGCTGGGTTGGTTTTATTCTTGTAGAATAAATTGTTCCAGAATGATTTTCTTGTGATTTCATCTCATCTCTTAAAATTGCGTGGTGCTTTCATAATAACTGTTGGTATCTTGGTCAATGAAACTGTAGTTGTATCAAAAATATAATAAAATAAAATAATAAAAAACAACGTCAGAGAGGAACTGAGAGCGGGGGGCTTTTAATATTCCTCAAGAGGCCGCTTCAGCCCGCATAATGCCTTCAACTTTAGCAAAATTGTTAGATGAGGCCCCTCCTAGCCCATAACAACTGGTTGCTAAGCCAAAGGATTCCAGGATAAATTTCAATGCTTGCTGTTTTAAACATGAGCGATATTACTGTTATCAAATATAATTTACATAAGTATATCTATGTGAGGTTTTTTATTATCTAATACCAGATCGGCGGGGGCCTTACAGTGTTAATATAAGAGTTACATTTTTTGTATTGCTTAACAATTGATTATGAGAGGTTGTATAGTATTTTGTAACAGACACCCCTAACTATTTACAATCCTATCTATACACAATGAAGGAGTGAGAATAAAAACGATTAATTATAAAAAATATATATTTCTTATAAATTATTATTACACTGAGGGTAGAGATGCGACATCGACAAAAAAATATCAATATTTTTTGGGTAATGTATTGTAAGCAACGATATTTAAAACATCGATGTTTTTTTTTAGTCGATGTCGGATTCTTTGTTTCAAAAACCACTTCTTACAGGCCGTAGAATGCGTGATCGTTGGAACAGATCTTATGTTTCTTAAATAGTTGTTCAAAAGCATCGATGTATTTTGGGTAATGTATTGTAAGCAACGATATTTAAAACATCGTTGTTTTGTAGTCGATGTCACATTCTTTGATTGAAAATCAGTTC
>NW_027114389.1:479596-500442 GCF_000696795.3 Halyomorpha halys | reverse complement strand
TTCTGACTGGCCGGAGCATGCATAGTCGTTAGAACAGACCTGCCTTTACTCAAATGGATATTCAAAAACATCGATGTATTTTGGGTAATGTATTGCAAGCAACGATATTTTAATATTGCGCATTGATATTTTAAAACATGTTTTTGTAGTCGGTGTCGGATTAATTGTTCCAAAAATCTCTTCTGACAGACTGTAGAATGCGTGATCGTAAGAACAGACCTTATGTTTCTGAAATAGTTCTTCAAAAACATTGATGTATTTTTGGCAAAGATTTGTATGCAATGATATTTTGATATTGAGCATAGATATTTTAAATCATACATGTTTTTCGTAATTTATCTTTATTATGATGCGTCTTTTCATTCTAAACTCCTTAACCATCCTAACCCATTAATTCTTAATCTTTCATCCTTAACGATCCCTGATAACCCTCCGAGGCGTCTGAAAAGAAGATGGCCACGGGACCTTCTAATTTAAATTAATGTTGAAGTACCACCAATGGGTGGTTCCTTCCCAAGATTTTCAAGTGTATATGAAATATACAACATATTTACTTATTGTATTATTTTGTACAGTTGTAAATTACATTAAATAAATTTAAAAAATAAAAAAATCTTTATTACGTCGTTAGCGTGATGGTTGGAGGTACTTTTTTATCCCACCACATTGTTGATAGAAAATTGTTTATACTGTAAATTTTTTGTTTTCATTTAGTTACTTTTGGAAAAAAAAATTAAAAATTGTGACAAACATAACACTTCGAAAGTAAAACATCGATATCGATGTCGCATCCCTAACTGAGGGTCGATATTCCCTTCCTCATTTCGCCCAGTTGAATCTTTTGTATCTTACCCCACTTTTCCACTAGGTATCCCATATGAATCCTGAATTTTTTTGGGTCTGTTCTCCACCAGCTTCATCTTCTTAAGATAATATTTTAAGGAGGAGTGGCCCGTGATGAATCTTTGTGTTCGTCCTCAATTCCTATTAAGATTAAGGTAGCATTTTGTCTTTTCCTTTGATATTTCAATACAGAGCTTGGACTGTTTCATGCCAGGTTCAATGCCCAATATGTTTCCTTCTCTTTATGTTCCCAAGAGTCAACCATCTTCCTGATTGCACTTCCAGATTTGTTGCAATATGGCTCAGAGCCTCATTCAGCATCATTTCAGAGCCCTTCCTTACCTGGGTGTGTGCCATCTCATTTCCTTCTATCCCCTCATGACCTGGGGTCCACGTCAGATTGCCTCTGGCTTATTTCTTTAAGCTTTCTATGCAATCCCAGACTATCACTAACTTTATAGTATAGGACATTTCTTATAAAATAAGTATATAGATAAAATAAAATAAATAGATTTTGATTTGATGTATGTAATAATTGATTGTTTGATAGTCGTTAATGTTAATAAAAAACACCAACTTTTATATCAATTATTGCTCTCAACTTTTTATTTTAGAAAACCTCCAACGTTTCGGCCCTAAGGATTATCAAGGAGACAACCTAATTTTTTTTTCACATTATTACCATATTACATCCTCACATAATACCAATATTTTTGAACATACCTCAATAATTGACTATATATAAGTCATACTTCATTTAAATTGTCTTTACTTTCTAATTGACCTTGTCATATATCTTCAAAAACAAAATAAATATTGAATTAATATCATAAAAGTTTCACTTAAATTTTATAAAGGTTATTCATCTAAAAACCACACAATCTCAATACAAAACTATCCATCAAAAAATGTTTTTCTTTTTCTATTAACCAGATCAATAATACTAACAATAAAACCTACCTTCAACAGGTTAGGACTCTGATATTGCTTAATTACTGAGCTTAATTTATTTTAAATTGAAATTATATTCTTTTTTATATATTGCTCATAATTTAACATTATTTAAAAAGATAATTATTGTATTTTTATTAAAAAAATATTTTTACACATACAAACACAGCACCCCTCTTCATACATACACCCATCCATAAGCATGTAAGGCATGACTATGCAAACAATAGAGATGTGAAACATCCCCTCAACAAAGTTATATCATTGACATACTCAAGATCCACCAAATAAATATATACCAAGTAAAGTAAAAAACAGTAAATAGAAAAGTTATCAATATATATATATATATCTTCCAGCGAACAGCCCTGAAGAAGGCAAGAAACTCTAGCCAAAACGTTGGCACATTAAAATAAGTTTACTTATTTGTGTTTTTCATTGCCCGCACTCCCAACCCCATCTTCTCCTCATATATATATATATATTGTTCCATTGAGGATTGGATTTCAGTCGAATTGTTTAATTTTTACATAGTTTTGCAATTTTTTTTTCTTTCCTGATCGGGATAATTCTACGTTTATAAACACTAAAACTCAAAACTTTCTCATAATGTTTTTTAAATTGATATTCCTACGAGTGGGTTACCCTTAACTTAAATTTTGTATTGCCTCCTTCCAGAACACATTGTCCAAGGTCCATTCCTCTCTTAGTCCGTGTCCCATCAAGAAATCTTCCACCTCATTGCCTCGGCTATTCTTTGGTCTACCACGACCTCCTCTACCATCCATTTTCCAAGAGTGTACCTCCTTTGATAATCTTCCTTCAGGCATTCTTTTCCATCCGTACCTCTTTAGGTATTTTTCCAATATTACTGTATATGTGTGTAAGCAATACAGTTTATTATAATTACAAGTTATCTTGCATCAGGAATTACAAATGGAATCAATAAAAGACTTCATCAAAAAACGGGTCAAATAATTTCATTCTCAGTTACCGGCAGTTAAAGAAGCAGACACTTAGAACTTGGGAAATCCAACCTCATCCTGAAAACTGAACCCCATTCTGTTATAAATTCTATATTTATCTGCTATTACTATTGACATTACTACTATTTTATTTAATGTTTCTCTTCATATTTTTTTTCCCCATTAGAAGTCAAATATATATTTTATTAAATCTATAAATGTCATTGTTTTTGTTATTATCTTTTCTTTTTCACTCTCCTTAAGAATTATTATTTATGTCTATTTATTTTATTTTTTATATATATCTACATCGGTATATATACGCATGTAAATATTTATTACAACTTGGGAAATCTAACCTCATCCCGAAGACTGAAGCTCAGGCTGCTGCAGGGCATCCTATTATAAATTCTATATTTATCTATTCTATTATTGACGTTATTTATTTTTTATCTTCGCTTTTTTTAGAAAATAACTTTTTTCCTGATAGAAGTCAAATATTTATTTTATTAAATCTATAAATGTCATTTTTTTTTGTAATTAACTTTTCTTTTCCTCTTTTCTTAAGAATTATTATGTTTATCTACTTATATTTTTTTTTCATATATTTATATAATTTTCTATATATATATCTGCATCTGTATATGTTTATGGATGGGTGTATGTATGAAGAGGGGTGCTGTGTTTGTATGTGTAAAAATATTTTTTTAATAAAAATATAATAATTATCTTTTTAAATAATGTTAAATTATGAGCAATATATAAAAAAGAATATAATTTCAATTTTAAATAAATTAAGCTCAGTAATTAAGCGATATCAGAGTCCTAACCTGTTGAAGGTAGGTTTTATTGTTAGTATTATTATAGTCATGCCTTACATAAGACAAAATAAACACCATTAAATAGAAACGGACAAAATACAAAATATAAGTAACAGACTGACTACCTGCTTTGAAAAAAAACGGTTACATGTGGGAAAACCTAAACAAACCTTAACTTCATTTCAAAACCGAAATTTCTTGCCTAAACCTGGATATAGTATGATCACAATGTAGGACACACTGCATTCAATAGAAAATTGTAAGTAATGTTTTTATTAAAGAATGTTTTAATTGTACAGTACATTTAAATAGCTTTGATTTGAGTGCTTATAGACATCTGTACGTCTAATGGTTTTTGGACATAGTTTTTCATAAATAAATTATTTTTTATTTCGAACAAGTATAAATCAATATTTTGTGAATTTATTTTGGCAAATATTTTGAAAACTACTTTTCCTAAGTTAATTTGTTTGGATACAATCTATAATAACCCTAGAATTAATATTCATAAAATTTACAACTGGTCGAAGAAACAATCAATAAGTGGTAGAATCATAACAGTTGTTTTTATCGAATATAATTCCTATCTATTATATTTTATTATCTTTGAAATATTACTACAATGTTTTATCGTTAAAATAAATTGTCAATGATATTTTTGTAATCAATAATTATTTAACCTACAATCTAAGGTAACCTTAGAATTAATATTCATAATGTTTGCAACTCGTGGAAGTGAGCCAGTGCCAACAGGTTTGGACTCCACCACGTTTGTTTTATAGCCGAGTGCCCTCGTCTCTGAGCAAACAGCAATAATACTCAATCTCTAATAAACTTGCAATATGCTTACTGAATTTTGTATCAACTAATAGAGTTTACTCCCTGCTGAATTTATGGTATAGGACAAGTACACTTGTTCTGGTTGAATTCTATCAATACTGCATGATCTGAATAAATAAACGTTTAGTTTATAAATTTTATACAGAAGGTATTATAAATATAAAATAAATAATTAAACAAAATGTGAGCATAACATAAATGAATAATTAATTAAAAAAGAGAAAAAATGTAAATATAAAAATATAAAAGTCTTAGTGTGCAAAAGAAAAAAATATTAACTTAGCTATAGTTGAAACAATTTTTTATAAGTTTCAAATATACAAAGTGTATAACCATCATATCCATAATTATATTTCTCAGACTTAAATTAAAGCTCAATTATAAACTATAAAGATGGTCGGGGGTGCGATCAAAAGAAAACAATAAATAGTTAACAACTATCTATTTTCCAACGTTTCTCCCCATTTCGTAGAGTTTCATCAGGGCTAAAAAGATACAAGAATATTTTGACATAATAAGATAATAAGATTATATTAAAAAAGTAAATTAAGGTAGGATTAAAATTGTGTTCAATGATTCAAATGGACGAAAAGAAGGAATAAAAACAGTTATAAAATAAATTAGACGATTATAAGAAAATAAAAAAAAATACCTAAACTATTAGGTTAAACATGAACTGGAGACATTTAATATTAGAGAAGCAGATATGAGAAATTTAACACGTTAAAATACGGAAAATAAAGAAGTAAATTTAGATTCAATAAAGAATAAATAAAAAAAAAAATAATAATGATAAAAATAAGTAATTTCTACCGCACCTCCAACCATTTTCTTCATAATTTGAAATAATACAATCATCTACATATTTAATAATTCAATCATACATTTATCTTGAGCATCTTTTTTGGGCAAGTAATTGAGCCTTACCCAGGGTTTGACAATGTGGGTTAAACTTGAAGTAGATCTGTGGATTTCATGAATTCGCATTCAACAATAATTAATTAAGATTCTAACGTCGTCAAATGATAATATATGTTTGTCCAAATATTTTTTCCGTTTACAGTTAAAAAATTCTGGTGCGGTGCTCGTATCAAACAACTTTCACTTACTGACCTATTCAACTCCCCAAATTTTGAGTAGATTGGTGAGCTCTCGTTGGAGTTATGGCTATTTTTGTGACATTTGAAAAACACAAAAATCTAAAGATCAAAGAAGAGGAAAATTATGAACAAAACATTTTCTTTTTCCGTTTGTATGAAAGTTCGCATTTTAGGATTTATGAAGAAGAGAATAACAAATATAATTCTTTTCCAACAGTTTAACAAACATACAGGAATCAGAAAGAAACCTCGCCTGGTCTCGGCAATTCCTGTTCGCATTGGATTTTTCTACTTATTCTTTTTGCCCGGTTTAATAGTATATAACAGTTGTTAATATTTTGTATCGTATTAATATACAATGATAATATACAAACAAAATACTAACAATAAGAACTGTATATTTTTTTCATAAATAAAATTAAAGGCAATTATAAATATATAAAATATTCTTTAGTCACATTTACACTTATACAATATTTACACAATCCACCTGAGGATTCCTGAGTCCACCCTATCCCCTACGTGAGTGGTAGAGCTGAACTTTTGAGATCGTAGTGCATCCCTCTCGCCACATCACTGGTAATAAGTCAGTGGAGGCTGAGCAAGTGCACTAAAGCCACAAAAATTCAATTGAGTGGAGCATCTGACCATTTCTAAAACTTCAATTGTCCATTTTTATTTCACAATAAGTGTCTAGGCCAGTACCGTTTCAGCCTTCGAGGTTTCAACCTCAAGCAGGGATGGATCCAGTTCCAATAAGGATTGAACCAAAGGATTAGGATTATTAAAAGATTTATATGGAATTTTGAGAATGGTGCAGTGTTCGGTTGGAAACGATGTAGGGTTCATTGAATATAGTTCTAAGGATTTTGGGTTGAAAGGATTGGATACGTTTGATGTTAGATGATTTAGCTGTTCCCCGAAGTTCAAGTCCGTAGGTCCAGATGGTCTGAGTATAGTCTTATAAATTAGAAGGTTGTTTTCTATTGAGAGATGAGAGGTCCTGCTGAGTAGTCGTTATAGTTGGCTGAAACTTTTTAGTCTAGAATGTTTGTTCTAGGTGAGTCTAAGATGAATCCAAGATATCGCACTGTGTCGGATCTGGGTAGAGGAATATTATTAAAAGTAACAGGTGGACAGAAGCTGCGGCGGAGAGTGAAGTACTCTCAGCATTGCTCAATCCGGGTGAGGTGTGCTTGGTGGTAGGATGAGGCTGTTACAGAATCAGAATGGGATGTTAGGATAACTGTTACATTGGCAAATGTTGCCAGGAACGTGTCGAGATTGATGGAAACGTTGGCAGTGAAGAGGTTGTGATTTCTCAATTATTCACAGAATAAAAAAGCAAGAGCCGTTTCTAAGAAAATCGAAATAAATATGTGAAAAATCGATTAAATAAAGTACCTTCCATTATACCAATTTTAGCGAAAATGTTTCTACCACGTCTTAGGTATATACTCTCATTAAACATGAAATTTTTGTTTTGTTCGACTTTTCGTTTCTGAGCTAGGCTGTTCAAAGACATAAACACAAACCATTTTGCAATATTAAGTTGTTTTGAACTCTGCAAAACTCATGCAATTATGCAACATTTTCGTTGAAAACTTGAATTCAATCTTCCTTACATTGTATCCCAAACCCTCCAATCCCACATCACCACCCTTAAAGAATGGTGCCTAAATTGGAGGATTAAAATAAATTCAAATAAATCCCACCAAATCACATTTACCCTTTGCCGTAAACCCATGACTTCTTGCCCAACAGTATCCTTTAATAATATCCCACCTATTCCTGTCGAACAGATCCGTTACTTAAGACTACATCTCGACAAACGACTGACATGGAATCCTCATACAAGACTGAAAAGACTGATCTACATGACTATTATAAGGCCTATCTGGATATACGGAGTTGAGCTTTGGGGCTCCACTAAACCATCAAATTTCTCCCGAATCCTTACAGTCATAAATCCTTCGTAAAATCCTTAATACTTCTTAATTTGTCAAAAATCAAGTCATCCATCAGGACCTCAATGTTCCATATGTTGCCGATTTGGCCAAAACCACATACCAATCCTTCCATGATAAACTTCATAACCACTCAAATCCACTTGTTTTTGGCTTTTCCTTCATTACCTAATAATCCTCCTAGACGACTGAAAAGAAGAAGGCCTCGAGATCTTCTCCTCTAGAAATGTTATTGGATTTCTATCAATGAGTAGATTCTCCACATGTTTGTATCATGTCACTATGTCACCTACAGCAAATTTGCTTGTATATTTTTTTATACAGTTTTAAATAACAATAAATAAATTATTAAAAATAAAAAAAAATAAAACTCGAATTATCACAATACATGTATGCCTTACTATATATTCTGCATATTGGTAAGTGAAAGTAAAAACAGGAAATATAGATAAAGTTAAAAAAATATGTAGCATGGGTGGTATATATGCAAATATCTTCTTAGCACAGTTTTACATAACTTAAGCTTTTTAACTTTTTATGAGCAATGTAAATGTTTGATACTGTGCAAAATGTTGCATTTTAGACAACGATTTCGACATAAGATTGTCGAATTTTACATTCATCGAAAATACGCAAGAACATTACTTCAACAGACGGAATCGAAATGGAAAACGCCTATTTCAAATGTGGAAGACAATAATTTTCGACTGAAATGAGGAACAAAGGCATAAATCTGTTGAGGAAGAGGGTGCTGTATATTTTGCCAACACCTGGGCTCCATGAAACCGTGTTCAAGTACACCCAGGGCACCTGAGTACTCTTGGGTACACCTGTTTATTACCTTTTTCTTATTGTCCTTGGGACAAATGTACTCTTTATTTTGGTTTATATTCACTGATTCTCAATAGTATAATATTATTTATTTACAAAATATTATTGTAACATTTTGATAACGATTTTAGCTGTGATATTATAAATTTTACTAGATGTATTTTTTTGTAAATAAAGTTGAAAAAATCAATAAACAAATTTAAAAAAAAAACATTATAAATAAGGTAGGGTTTTAAATAATTTATGATTCAGTATGTTTTTCAAAAGTAATTCATAATTGTTTAAATAAAATAATTTGTATCCAATTTAAGTCATAAAACACTCTTTATTATTTCTTTAAAAGTCCAACGTTTCGGCCATCCTCAAGCACAATCTTGAATATAAATTTACACCTCACATCCAATAATTTAAAAATTTTTTGCAAACTATTCTACCCAGATTGTTAATCTCAGTCAAATGACCCTAGTATTTCACATTTTTATTAAATTTTAAACTTTTAATTATAGATTAACATTATTATCACAGAATATGTTTTTTTAAAATATTTAATAATATTATTATTAAAAAATCTCTGCTAAGAAAGAGTTAAATTAATCTATGATTGAAATTTTTAAATTTAATGTACTTTTTAAGAAATAATAAAGAGTGTTTTGAGACTTAAATTGGATACAACTTATTTTATTTAAACAATAAACTTAATGACCTTTTACTGGAAGAGTCTCTGGAATAAAATTGGATTTGATGAATGACACAATTCTTCCTTTTTCAACTGCAATAATTTATTTCATACAATCAGCAACAATGTTTCGGGAAATATCCCCCAACTTCAAGTTGCTGATAAAAATAACCTATATATATAACATATAATTATCTCCTGTAATTATTCAGAATAATTATTCTCCTAAACATGTATGACTGTTAACAGTAAAATAGTTTCTATTCATTAAATTACAATAAAATTATTAAATATTAGCATGAATGACAATATAGGAGATAATTATATGTAGGTTATTTTTATCAGCAACCTGAAGATGGGGGATATTTCCCGAAACGTTGTTGCTGATTATATGAAATAAATTATTGCAGTTGAAAAAGGAAGAATTGTGTCATTCACCAAATCCAGTTTAAACAATAAAAACACTCTCGAGAAAGGGAAATGACTATATATAAAGTAATTTATAATGATTAGAATGTAATTGAAAGTTTCAATCAGTAGATACTTGAGAATGGCCGGAATGGCCGAAACGTAGGAGTTACGAGAAAATTAAGTGTGAGATAATACAGGTATTTTTTTTATCATAATCTAATTTAATTTTTATATTTTTAGTATTTTTTTTCGTAGCCTCCTTTATTATATACATACATATTACAGGGAAATAATATATGTATATCTGTGAAATATATCATTTCCCTGTAATAATCTTATATTTTTAGTAGCAATGGCTGATACAAAAAATAACATCTCAACAATAACAATTCTGAAAGAAAATAGTCCAAAACATAAATTATAATAAATTGTTAATTTGCCTGGCTTGATTGTAGGAAAGTTAAATAATTTAGTTTTTAGAAAAATAGCAGTTATAAAAGTGTTAACGAAATCTGTAATTAGATGTTTTAATATTCTAATAGAATAAGTGACATAGTAGGCAATTAAACTCAAAACATGCCAAATTAATTAATAACTCAACATGATTCCCATATTGATGTATTGTTTCAAAGGGTAATTGTTGTTTCATAGACTATATTAGACCTGGTCAAAAAAGCCTTAAAATTTTAAAGTTTGGCGTAAGGCTGTAAAGTTATATTTTAAGGTATGATAATTAATAATATTTTTAAAAAATGGTAATAATAATTTAAAATAAAAATTGTAATTTAATAAATTGTGCCTGATGATGGCCAGGTTGGCCATAATTAAATTAAACAATAATATCAGTCTTGGACAAGATATTAGAAAACATATAATAACTATAATAAATAGTTGCAATATTGAATTATATAATATTACTCATGAAATGTTTACTTAATATTTTTAGTTTGCAAGTTTAAAATACAGCAGCGTATAGATTCATATGTTATATATTATTACATTAGTTCGAAACGGGAAGAGGAGAATTTAAGATAGTTTAATTGAGCAATATTTAAAAAGCACCTGAAATTGAAAAATGGATTGAAACCCTCCACTCCCGCCCTCCATGGTAGCCTTACTTATCTGACTTCTCAAACAGTCAATTATAGCGAGTAGGTTGGTCGATGTATGACATGTCACAATCTCACAGGAATGAGATCATAACACAAAAAAGGCAATCATTTGCCCGCTAGGTTAGACCCACCCCACTAAGACCCCGGAGAGCGACGGTCAAATCACTTTTGAAGTATTGGCTTAAAATGGGAAGATGAGACTTTAAACTAGTTTAATCGAGAAGTATTTAAAAAGCACCTGAAATTTAAAAACGGCTATATTATATATATATATTAGATACCACCATACCCAACTGTATAAGATGCAAGGAACCTAAAGAGCTTTAGTAGAAGATTCCTTACTTGGCAACTGTCGAACCTCCAAGTGTTAAACATTTGCCAGCTATGCCCAACTTCTCTCACTAGCAGCATCAAGTGCCTCCAGGAACTCCAAGAATGTGTCCAGAAGACCCTTATTTTCATGGATAGGAGCTGAATGGCAGGATCTCCTCAATGCAGAACTATATCCTAACTTAAAGGCTCAGTCTCAAATTAATTATTAGTGTTTAGTGACGTAGTGCTGCATGCCACATCTCTTTCATTTGGTCATTGGTTATCCATTACTTTATTCAACGTGACAATAATTATTTACAAATGTGGATTGATGAAATATAATGCAAGAAACGTTGGTTTGTATTTAAAAGCTAGTTAAGCTGTTGTGTATCATTAATTTCTATCAATTTTCTTTTTTTAGAACTCCTTTAATTAAATTTACATTTTTGATATCTCTAAACTTTCTTTAGTTTCCCCCACCGTTTCGGCCCTAAGAGCATTATGAAGGATACCTCACAATATTCTTTTTTACTTTCATATTATCCCTGAACAATTTGTTTTTTTAATTTAAAAAATTTATATATTGATAAATATTACAATCAGCCATTGTTGGGTAATAGGTAATATTGATAACCGATCACATTCATACAAAAATAAAAATATAGAATAGAAAAAAAAAACATAAAATAAATAAGTGAATGGAATATGGTCCGGGTGTGGTAAAAAAAAACTCAAATAGTAGATAATTATACTATTTTATTGAGGCAACGTTTCGCCCCACGTTGCAGGGCTTCGTCAGGGCTAAAAAAGATACAAACACTATAGTTACAAAAAGGAAAAAAAAAGAAAAAAAACATAAGTGTAAAATAACAGGAGTATAAAATGAAAAGTAAGATACAATAGGAAAAATTAAAGGTTATAAATAGTAAATGAAAAGGGTAATAGTAACAGATAGATAAGAGAAGAAATATTAAAGAAAGTACAAATAAAGAGATGAAAAAAATACAAAATAAATGATGAGACAGAATGCATACCTGCTTTGACGGCAGTCAAAGACAAAGTGACAGTTTGTATTGGGAGGAGTGAGGATGGAAGTTATGCCACAATAACGAAATAATTTGTAAAGTAAACATAGTAAAAAAGTATTTAAATTAGGTGAACAATAAATGGTGATATACATAATAGGGGGGAAAATATTAATAAAAAAAAAAAATATATATATATATAAGTAATAAATAAATAATAAAATAAATAAGTAAAAGAAAAAAAATATATAAAATCTCTCTCTAAATATATATAAACAGAAGGATAAAAATCAAACTATGTACATGAAAATTTAAAAAAATAATAATAAAAAAAAAAATAATTACGTTTACACTGTTATATACAATATTTACACTATCGACCTTGGGATCCCCAAGCCTATCCCTATTCTATCCCCCACGTGAAAGGGGAAGAGCAGGGCTGTCTCTCAACAATCACACTATATTAGCACAATGCAATTTTAAAATTAAGTTAGAACAATTTTGAATTGTAGTTAAAATTTTTTCACTTACAGGCAATTGTACCCAGGTCAATCAAACAAACGAAAACAATGATACAAATATACCTATCAATAAAATTAATATATATTATCGATGGTTTACTTCACATTATTACTAAATACGTTTCTACTAACTTAGGGAAAATTCAATTAAACGTTCTCTCCTTTAGGGAAAGTATAACTTTTCAATTAATTTTTTTTAACTCTACAGATTTAGATTTTATACCAAAATTTTCAGTTCCCTCCAAAAGATTTGTTAAGGGTTGTTAATTTGTTAGTTTTGTTGTTAACAAAAGGGTTGTTAAGGAGTATAGAAAGAAAAGATTGATATCTGATTTTTTTTTTTTAATAGATCTTTTGTCTATAGTCGGAATTGACGTGTTGTTTCCTGTCTCTTCAGTCTTGTGTGAAAATCTCAAATTAGTACTTACTACTAGATGTAATTAATTAGTTCGATAGGAGTAATCGAAATACTATACTAAATACAGTAGGACAGATAGTAGGTTTAGGAAGAATGGTTAAGATAATTTGATGGGACTTATTTTAATCCTCCAATTTCGACACTATTCTTTGAAGGTTGTAATAGAGGATTAGAGAATTTGAGATGCAATTAAAGGGTTATTGTTAACTGAGAGTAGACATGTGTCATCGATATATGTAGAGAGGATAATATTAGGATTGGTTGGAATTTTAGCTATATATATATATAGAGGATGGGACTGAAGATACTACCATGAGGAACACCAGCGGGTTGAGAGATGTGGTATGAATAGGAATTATTATGGTTTACTTTGAACAGTATATCAGGGAGATACGAACGGATAATGAGAAAGTATGTTGGGACTAGGAATTTACAGGGTTTGCAAACACATTCGATCAAAAGCAATCTTGTTATAAGGTAAAAATTAAAGTTCTCTCATCAGGTATGAAATGGTATTGTATGAAGTACGCCTTCAACCTAATGCCAGGCGTTTCACTTTTGATTGGCTAGTTGGATATTGTTTGTGGACTAATGTAAATAAAATATGGCGTACAATAAAGAAGAAAGAGAATTTATTTACAATCTAGAGTTTAGTTGAACAAGAGAGAATATGAATGTTAAATACTAAATCTATTGTAACTACAGGTATGAAGGGTGGCCTTAACAGAACATTTATGGTTGAGGTTAATGAATTTTTGATCGGGGGGGGGGTCTATGAAAACTGCAGATTGATGAAGATGATGGATGGCGATGGAGCGAATCAGATGCAGAATGAAGGTGACTTACTCATGCTCTCACGCTTCCTTTTTCTTGTCCATCATTTCCCTCCATTTATCCAATCCTCGGCTACCGGAGTGTCTTTTGTCATCTAAGCCACATAGGACACTGACGTTACAATCGCAAGTAGTCATATGATTATAGTTCATTTCGAATCTTACGTTTTAACGGAATAGGTATTTAAAAAAAAATAAAACCAATTAACGGATTTATAAACATAATTAATCTATATTAGGTGAGGTAGTGCGAAATCTACATTATAGAGAAACGAAATATTGTAAAATGACCATTTCAATTAGTAAATAGACTATTAAGTGAAGTTGAAATCAGTTACCTAATTATTGCCTCAATTCCTTTTAGTGGATTCAAGTATTACCCTTATTAAAGCAATTGTCCTTATTTCCTTTGATTATATTAGCTCCAATAAGGAAGGATGAGAATCCTTGAGAACAAGATAAAAGTTAAGGAAAGCAATTTAAACGTTTAAGATACAAGATCTGTTTTCTTTATTTCTTTACTTTCCAACATGCTTCGTTTGAATATTGTTCCACCATCCGATGAGTATTGAGAAATCGTATTCGGAGTTTAAACAAACTACGAACAAAAATATTAATACCAATGTATTGACTTTAAAATACTTTATTAAATTGACATAGAAATGCATTCGTTTAGTTTTCTCTTCTTCAATTTCACAATATGTATGCAATTCGAAGGCAAGTTAATTGATTTAAAAATATATTTGCTTATCAAGTTACAATATAATTTATTATTTATATTTAAAATTGGTGGAGACAGCGACCCCAAATCCAACTCCAAGGACCCCGAATGGACTGGGCAGAAAATTGTTTTCTGTTAGACTTTAGTCATGAGTCAACTCTGTGGGTTCTGGAGCCCTCCTGGAGACCATCCATCCCCATAAATTGGGTGAAATTCTGGCAGTCGAGCATGATGAGTAAAATAAAACGCGAAAATAATGATTTTTTTTTTTAAATTTTGCCTTATTGCCACTTGCAGAATCTTAATTTTACATAATTAACTTTAAGCTGAGGTTATATTTCAGGATTTTCTTTCTTATGAAGTTGTTTGTTTTTATTTATTAAGATGGTGAAGTGATAAAATCTTCCATCTAGAATATTACGAATAATCTATATTTATTGTACTGCGTTTCAGATTTACCCCATATTCACGAACATACAATTAATTTAACATAATAAACATTTAAAAAATGAGATTAGTAAAAAAAATCAATTTTGAAGGATAGTTTTTAATAACATTAATATTATGTGAGGTGGTATAGCATATAGTAATAATGTAAAAAAGAATTTCATTGGTTGTCTCCTTGAAAATTGCCTAGGGGCCGAAACGTTGGAAGCTTTTTAAAAGAAAAAGTAAAGAGTACCAAGTCAAGTGGATCATTGAAGTTTGTGTTAATAATATTATAAAGAAATTTTATGTATACAATTAAAACATGATAATCAATTTTACCTCATTTAATTAATGATGAAATATGATTTCCTGTAGTTTTATTGATTATATTTCAGTACTCTGTATTTCTTTGTCTTTTTTTTTAAGTTAGATAGCCTTGAGGCCTACCATAAACTTTTTAAAAAATTTCAAACATCATTATAATATATCTAAGGCAAAGTTTCTACTCGTAATAAGCCATTAAGAAGCAAAACTTATCACTTAGAGAGAAAATATGTTGAAAAGAAAAAAAAAATTTATCATAAAATAAAGGTCTGAAACAATGGAAGCATCTTAAGGGGATTGTAAACATTTCGTCTTTTTCTTCCTGCCTTTTAAAATTCTCATGCTATCCGAAGAAGGGATCGTTTATATGCAAAACGCCTTTTAGAACTTAACTGTTATTTCTCACGGCGTTATAAGAACGTTTAAGTGTTTTTACAATGTATTCTTCAAATACAGTAATATAATAAATATCAATGAAAACAAAAATATATTTACACATACATATGCATAAGCTATTTTTATTTTATTATAAGAGTGTGAACCGGTCATTTTATGAGAACTGTGATCGAAAATAATGATATATATATTCACACTTTCATGAGACTGGTTATTATTGTTTAAATAAATAAATTGTATCCAATTTTAGTTTCAAAACAATTTTTATTTCTTAATTCCGACGTTTCGGCCAATTCGGCCATCCTTAAGGACAGTCTATCACAAACAGCTTTTATAATACATATGATTTTTAACAATTTTAAACAAATAACAATATTATTAATAAATTATCATACCTTAAATAAGATTTTAGAACCACATCAATTTTTAAAAAAACTTTCTACTGCCTTATGTGCCAAGGTCATTAATTTCATTCAACAATTAACCTATTATTGTGTTAAATTCAAAACCATCTGTTTATTAAAATATGTTTGTGATAGATTGTCCTTGAGGATGGCCGAAAAAATTTTATTTATTTGAAGAATAATAATTTATATACTATAAAAAAAATATATAAATGGGGAGTGGGTAGCTTTGATGTAAGGCACTTTGCTACTAAATCCGAGGACCCGACAATCCACAATTACCCTATTATTGTATTATATTCAAAATTTTATGTAATAATAAAAGCTGTTAGTAATAGATTGTCCTTGTTGATGGCCGAAACGTCGTACTTATAAAGAAATATGAATTGTTTTAAGACTAAAGTTGGATAAAATTTTATTTATTTGAAGAATAATAATTTAAAAAATATATAAATGGTGAGCTGGTAGCTCTGGCGTAAGGTATTTTGCTACTAAATCCGAGGACCCCAGTTCGAATCCAGTTGTGGTGGATAATTTTATGTTTTACTGTAGCCGTTAATCAGCCCTATGGATTAGGAAGCCCTCCGGGGTCCATCCAGCCTCATAAAAAGGATACCCTTAATTGAATAGAAATCTGGTGGTCGACCGTGATTCTGACTAAAATATCTCCTTTCACAAGAGTTGGTCTAGTAATAATACTTCCTTACCAAGTACTGAACTCCTGATCCTACAATTGCTTGTAGTGGTGTAGATCTATTTATTTCTTATGTGACATCCCAGCCTAAATATTTTTTTTTTAAATTCACACTAAAATAACTGGAATACAAAAGATAAATATTATATGTGATTAACAAAAGATATCGTTCTATAAAATCGTGAAACTAACAGTTGAGGCCTACTTTACTTGTTATATATAATTTAAGTAAAAAATTCTAAATAAATTTTAATTACGAAATACAAAATAATTTATGGTTAAACAATTATAAAAATAAATTTACGGTTAGCCAGGATAAAAAAAGGACTAGCAAGTAACGAATAAAAAATAAACCTAACTTTGAGTTTTAACACACAGACACACACAACTATTGAAGGATGGTGTCAAAACTGGAGAATCAAAATAAATCCTGAAAAATCCCTTCAGATCACCTTTACTCTCCATCGTAAACCTCTACCCTCCTGTCCTACAGTACATTTACTTGGAATCCACACACAAGATTGAAACGACAAGAAACTGCTCGTCGATTCCGATTGCTATAACACTTACTTGACAAACGCTCTAAACTTCCCATTCACTGCACATAATTAGTATACACTATGATAATTAGACCAATTTGGACATATGGAATTGAGCTCTGGGGCTCCACCATACCATCAAATTCATCCCGCATCCAATCCTTACAATCCAAAATCCTTGATGCTCCTTATTACGTTACAAATAAACTCATTCACAAAGACCTTAACATCCCATTCGTTGCAGATTTGACCCAAAACAGATATGCGTCTTTCTATTCCAAACTCCTTAACCATCCTAACCCATTAATTCTCAATCTTTCATCCTTAACAATCTCTGATAATCCTCTGAGGCGTCTGAAAAAAAGATGGCCACGGGACCTTCTAATTTAAATTAATGTTTGAAGTATCACCAATGGGTGGTTCCTTCCCAAGATTTTCAAGTGTATATGAACCATACAACATATTTACTTATTATTTTGTACAGTTGTAGATTACATTAAAAAAAAAAAAAAGTGACACAATTTAATATTTAAAAATGTGGATTACAAAAGACTGATCTACATGACTATTATAAGGCCCATCTGGACATGCGGAGTTGAGCTTTGGGGCTCCACTAAACCATCAAATTCCTCCAGAATCCAATCCTTACAGTCCAAAATCCTTCGTAAAATCCTTAATGTTCCTTACTTCGTCACAAATCAAGTCATCCATCAGGACCTCAATATTCCATATGTTGCCGATTAAATCCACTTGTTTCTAACCTGGCTTCTCCTTCATTACCTAATAATCCTCCTAGGCGTCTGAAAAGAAGATGGCCTCGAGATCTTCTCCTCTAGAAATGTTTTTGGAGTTCTATCAATGGGTAGATTCTCCACATGTTTTTATCATGTCACTATGTCACCTACAGCAAATTTACTTGTTGTATATATGTGTATACAGTTGTAAATATCAATAAATAAATTATCAAAAAAAAAAAATGTGGGATAAGTGTGTTTCGAAAAGTTTTTCCTTGTTCTATTTGATTATGTTTTAAAAAAATTTGATGATTTTAAGGAGAGTCTTATAAAGTAATTAATTACATTATTCTTGGATAAAATTAAAATTGCTATCATAAAGATTATTTCCTTTAAGAAAATCGTCGGATCGATCGCCCTCTCTACTTTGATGTTATGAAAAGGGAGTAGAAAAAACAATGAGGCTTAGTTGCGTATGAATTTTTAATTCTGGTCTGGGTGTGCGACCCCTTATTGAAGATTTATGTAAAAGAAATTTTATTACTTTAATTTTTTATTATGAGCACATGAGAGCTGATATCAAACTATGAATTTCAGATAAGATTGTTGCTGTTTGGTTAGGGTACATAAAACTTTTAAATTATAATGTCATTTTTTCTATTATTTTCTGGCGATATGTCTCTTACTATGCAGGATTTCAGGATTAAGTGGCCAAACTGAAAATGAGAATTAGAAAAATAATCTAGTATTCAGAAATCGCCTGGCATATCCATGAAGGGCGGTATTAGCATTTCCATTGCAAAAACACATTTCGGCATATTCACCCTTAGTTAAATGCCCATAAATTAAAGGCATTGTGATGAGTACTCTGCGAAAACCTCTTACAAATTGATAAATGTTATTGACAGTTCCCAATGCTAATTCCAAATAGTATTATTCCTTATGTTGCCAATAGTTTTTATACAGTTAGGGATAAAAGGCCATATTAGTATTCTATCCAATCCATCTTCTAAATAAATCGTTTGCGGACATAACTTCACTTTGAACAATTTTTAATATGAATTTTAATATTTACATTTAATTAATAAAGTAGTTAGAACAAACAAATAGGTTTTATTTATTTCATCTAACCACCCAAACCCACTAGTTTCTAACCTTGCTTCTTCTTCCATTCCTGGCAATCCTCTGAGGCGCCTGAAAAGAAGATGGCCTCGTGACCTTATATTATAAACTGTTTTTAGAGTTCTACTACTGGGTAGTTTCTCTACATGCTGTATCATATCATTATGTCATTATGATCAAATTTAATTTAAGTTGTAAATATCAATAAATAAATTTTAAAAAAAAATTATTTCATATACCATAAGTAATTCATAACAATGAAAATCTTTAGGTGTGAATATCTCCTAAACAAAGGATTTGCGGACATAACTTCAGAGGAATTTGTTTCTTATTTTGAGGTCCTTAGTTCATATTTTCAGTTTGGCCATTTAACCCTGAAACACCCAGTTAAAATAAATAAATAAGTTGACACTAGGTCAAAAATTAAATAAAGAAAGGTAGTTTATATATCTCTCTGTTATATAAAAAGATTTTTAGTGATCAATGTATAATATGTTATATTACTTATAATGCAAAAAAATAAAAATCGCGATAAAAAATTGAGTTGAACATATTAAGAACGCATTTTGGGGGAGCTAAGACGAAATAAAAATTCAGTTTCGTTTTGTGGAAAATGTGATTAAGAACATTTTTGATTGAGCGGCACTGAATTGAAGTACATATTAAAATGCTGGGATAAAGACGATGATATTTATTGACTTTTCCTGCTTACACTAAATTGGAAAAAAAAATACAATCTGAACTACAGAATATATGTAAATTACAATTATATAATTTGAGCAACGAGTAATACAACTAAATAAACAGTTGTATGATTTGTAAAATGGGTGTTTGGCGAACATCGGATACCCTCTCAGTGATAATTATATATATATATATGAGCGTGTCATGTATGATAATCACTATCATTTAATAACGGGAATTTTAGGCTTTGGTGAGTGTCCCTTATAATGTTTAGACGAATTTATGTAGCCATCAAAGCCTTTATATTGCTTGTATAAAGACACGATTTATATTGCAATATTATTGATGTAATACACAGCCGAAGGCCAATAGAGGTCGTTAAGTTCGTTTAATTGCCTTAATAATTAATAACAACACCCTTAATAATGAGCATAATTAAGAAAGGAGTGTTATATATTGCCACTAACTCAGTAGTGTAATAGAGTAATAAATTCAAAGGTCAGCGCACTTTGTTTTTGTAATCTCTTTATCTAATACAAAAATGTACATTTTTTATGTTAATTTCTGGAAGGAGAATTTTTTGGTTGATAAATACCAATAACTTTATTCTACAACGTTATTGGACAATACGTAATAGTGATAACTGATCCCATTCAGACTGAAATTAAAAAGAATAAAAATAATTAAATTGTCGGATTTACAGGATCCGATATTTTCGGTTCTTTTTTTGAATTTGTATAAAGTCAAAGTCGGGGGTCTTATTTTCCGATGTCCCCCCTTGTTGAAGACACAATGGCGCCCCAAACTATGCACCATGGAAGCTAGGACCTGGCCTGCCCCCACCATCACACCAGAGTCCAGGACTAGCTGACCAGCCTCCGAGATAGAAAGACGTTCTTCCGGACACCTGAAGCAAAGTACTTGGTCTTCACCATTTCGCCTACTAGTCTACCAGGACGAGGGGAGCTCCAATCAGACGGAGAAGTGACAGCGACAGGGAAACTTCCAACATAGTCACTCTGATAAGCCAGTATTGTAATCTATGCCACCTAAGTTCTGTTCTTAAAACCTAAAATCATTATAAGGCCTATCTGGACATACGGAGTTGAGCTTTGGGGCTCCACTAAACCATCAAATTCCTCCAGAATCCAATCCTTACAGTCCAAAATCCTT
>NW_027114389.1:478795-479244 GCF_000696795.3 Halyomorpha halys | reverse complement strand
AAATTTACTTGTTGTATTTTTTATACAGTTGTAAATATCAATGAATAAGTTATTAAAAAAAAAATCCTATAATCAAAATGATTACTAAACTAACACACTAACCCCAAGTTGCCCCTTCAGGGAATTAATATTTGAATAAAGAAAATATATCCATGTTTATTAGAACAGAAAAGGTCTCACATTTTCAACCACCTCCTTGTTCCACACTGATTATATGTAATATAAAAATACAATCGGGGTACCTGAAGTAAGGTACGAGCAGGTCCCAATAATGTAAACATAGATAAAAGAAAAAACAATGAATTTACATTAAAAAAAAAATGTGTGGGTTTAAAAACGCGCCTGACGTGACAACTTTACGCTAAATATTGGAATAATAATATTAATGAAATAGACACACAATATTTGAGTCAAGATATTTATTTTCCTTTACAAATGATATTTATATT
>NW_027114389.1:475733-476190 GCF_000696795.3 Halyomorpha halys | reverse complement strand
ACGCTACACTTTTGCCTACATGACTCCCTGCAATCTAATTTATAAGACGTTGTCACGTCAAAAAAACAAAATTTCTCTTTAAATATATATACAATATAACGGACGATAATCAAATAAAATGAACATAATCAAACTATGTAAATGAAGAAAAAAAAAATTAAATAACCACTAGTCACATCTACACTGTTATGTACAATATTTACACTATCGATCTGAGGATTCCCGAGCCCACTCTATCTACCATGTATGATAGATAGAGCAGGGCTCTTTGGATTTATCTTAATTAACAACATGTACTATATAAGTGGTATTCATGATTTTTATTTTACATGTAAAAGTTCGTTGAATGGTAACATATTCCCTCCTTTTAGTATATTAAAACGATATAACATTTAACATGGTTAAAAGTCTGTCAATTGGTCTGCTAAATAGAGAATGACGCAACAAACCAGCTGAG
>NW_027114389.1:472899-474748 GCF_000696795.3 Halyomorpha halys | reverse complement strand
ATATATGTATATATTAGAATTAATCTCATTAATTTTCATTTGATTTAATTCTTTTCCCTTCTCATCTCTTAATTTGTACTTTCTTTAATATTTCTTCTCTTATTTTATCTCTTATCTATCTGTTACTATTACCGTTCTCATTTATTGTTTATAACCTTTAATTTTTTCTTATTATATTTTACATTTCATTGTGTGCTCCTTTTATTTTCCACTATTTTTTTTTGTAACTATGACAAGTGTTTGTATCTTTTTAAGCCCTGACGAAGAACTGCAACGTGGGGCAAAACGTTGGCTCAAATAAAAATAGTACTCCCATTTACTATTTGAGTTTTATTTGACAGCACCCGTACCATAGTCCTTTCATTTTTTGACACGGTCAATCAACAATCTTCCAGTGTTTCCAAATAGTATTAATAATAATTTTCGCACTGAAAAAACTTCTATAGTAATGGGAAAAGAGTACAGGTTCATATTTGCGTGATTTTCGTTATGAACTTTGACTGGGATAGAGATTGCTCTAATATTGACTGAGGACTCGGTAATGGAACTCGCACGACGAGATTACTTCTCTGTCCCAAGCTCCCACTCAGTTTTGAACCATTACTACACTAAATGATGTTTTTTTTTCGATATTCACTGATGTAAATATAATATACACATTATACATTATAAAATATTTTTTAAAATAATTTTTCTCCTAAATTAGGCACCAATATATAACGAAATTTATAACTTTCAGAATCATGAATTAACTTTTGACCGTGGATTATATAATAAGATGGCAGGGGTGCGGTAAGTGAAATACAAATAATTAGAAATATATTTATTAGTACCAACGTTTCAGCCAGAGTTTCAGGCCTTCTAAGGGGCTAAGAACAAAAAACAAGTTAACAACCATAATGATTACCTAGAAGTACAGAATAACAAAAACGTCTGAAGATAACAGCTAATAAAGGTACATAAGTAGTATCGAAAACCTGGATTACTTTAGTAGAGGTTTATCATATTTGCTACTATAGCTCCCACATTTTACAAGATTTTTTAATGATTCTTATATCAAACGATAGCTACGCATCTCAGCTTTAAATTGTCAGCCAATGATAATCAGACCAATTTGGACATATGGAATTGAGCTCTGGGGCTCTAAAAAACCATTAAATTCCCCCCTCAACAAATCTTTACAATTCAAAACCCTTGATGCTCCTTATCACGTTACAAAGAAACTCATCCAGAAAGACCTTAACATCCCATTCGTGGCATATTTGGCCCATAACAGATATGCATCTTTTCATTCCAAACTTCTTACCCATCCTAATCTATTCTTTCTTAAACTCTCATTCTTAGCAATCCCTGATAATCCTCCAAGGCGTCTGAAAAAAAGATGGCCACGGGACCTTCTATTAATAAATTAATGCTTGAAGTACCACCAATGGGTGGTTCCTTCTCCACATTTTAAAGTGTAAATGAAACATTCCACATATTTACTTATTACATTTATTATTTTGTACAATTGTAAATTACATTAAATAAATAAATTTAAAAAAATTGTCAACTGAAAGGGCCCGCTATCTTACAATTTTTGTTTTATTAATCTTACCCTGTCTTCCGAGGTTACATGATCAGAAATGATTTATGTCCCAATATACTCGAGTTTACTCTTCTTGATCAAAGAAATTCAATTTAATAAGCAACCTAAATTTTAAGAACAGATTTCTGATCAAACAAATTTTATTTTAGTCGAAAAATAATTTAATTTTTTTTTTTTTTTTACTTTGTCACAAATAAAATCATACATAAAGACCTTAATGTTCCCTATGTAACCGATCTAGCCCGAACCAGATATCACTCC
>NW_027114389.1:450181-472631 GCF_000696795.3 Halyomorpha halys | reverse complement strand
TATTAAAAAAAAAATCCTTTTTCCCTTTATTTGCCTGACTTAAAATATTATTTGCACAGTAAGTCTTGGATTTCTGTTTGGACTTCATTGAGGAATTTATGAATAAAATAATGACATGAGAAAATAACTTTATTTCAAAATAATATCGAGCCTTGGTACTTAGTGGCTCAGTCTGTATAAATCGCAGTTGGCAGTTTCCTCTATCACATATTTAAACAAAATTAGTTCTAGACACTCAAATAGAAATTCAGTTATGAACAGAAAAAAAAAATCAAATAAACGAGAACAAAGGTGAAATCACTGAAATAGGTAAACTTAAAATTGCAATGGTAACTTCTCACTGTTTAATGTCAACTGAGGTTTCTTGTTGGTCCGAGATGGGATTAGGTGCTCGAATGCTATGCGCCTTTCTGAACCAGAGCCTGTTCTCTTCATTCAGTCTAATACCTTACGATACTCAACCATCAACGGCCTTAAGATAGTCACCTCAAGTGGTTTCAGACGATAGGTGGCGTTGGGAGGACCTATTGCAGAGAAAACACAAAAAACATAGTGATCAATATTAGCCCGTCAAGTGCACTTTTTTTACATCATAATTCATAGAAATGAGATAGAGACATGAAACAAGAACGAAAATGTTGCCAAATAGATTTGGGACAAGAATATTATTTACCCGAGTATAAGTAAAACGCAGTGGCTGGACACCAGAGAAGGTTAGTACGAAGTTTTCCTGATAGCTGTTATCAGCTGCTGCACAAAAAAAACTCACCACTCTTCATAATTAATAATGTCCTCAGAGGCCAGAAACTCAGAAAAGATTCCGGACTTCAATGTTCATTAACACACTCACAATGTCAATAAATATCACCAAAAGCATGTAGACAGGTCTGGTTACAAACAGTCATGACCACTAATTAGCCGAAACTAATATTCAAGTCGAAACGCCTGAAACACAGAAGAGGTCTGCTTTCGGATTTTAATATTTACTTAAGAATTTCCACAAAAAATACATTATAAACTGCTATGTATGCTATGGAGATTTACTCGGGATGCCAGGATAATCGCTAAAGGCAATTATCAAAAAAAAAAGTTAATTAATTAATTATATATTGATTCCTAAAAAACTATTATTATGATTGGATTCTTTTCCAAAGGCTATTTTTGTGTTTACCAGTTTACCAATTAAATACCTTTATATTTATAAAATGTTGTTACCATTAATTATATAGTATAATAAAGGGTGGTATATTGGGTTATGTAATAGTATATAAACTACATAAAGAAATTAACTATTTATTTACAATTTATTACTATAATTAAAATGATTGTAATGATTCAGATAAAGATTGCCATAAAATATAGATTATTACATTATTACTTATTGGTTATTTTTATACTTATAGCTGCTGATGCCGTGAGATGTAGTTCCGTAGATGTCGTCTTGTTCGTAAGGGATGTCCAGGTCTCGTGTCCTTCTTACGACTTCGTCTGGTCGAAGTGCATCTTGCTCCACTCCGGCTTCTGCTGCTCTCTCAAGCCTGGTCCTCTCCCGTCTAAGCCTGTCTCTTGACTGTACCTTTTTAGGTTCTAGATTTCCTCTGTATTTTCTTCCACTTCCCTTTTAGGGCGTTGCCTTATTTTGAAATCTCCTTTCTCATTGGCCATCGGTGACCGAACCCTCCCGAGATAGGCGTCCCCGTCCTTTGACATGTCCAGGAAGGGCTTAATTTGATTTCGGCCCCTCGTCAAACCTGTCATTTTTGTTCGAACACTTAAAGGTTAGCCAATCTAATTTTCTCAGAGGACTCTGGTAATATGACAAACTTAACACAGATGTTTTCATATCCGGGGACGCAGTAAGTGATTCGTCGGAAGGCTCCTACGCTAACCAGGTATCGGGGACAGATTTTTTTTTTGTTAATATCTTTATATTGAAATTTACAACTGTATATTACATAATACATTCAGTAAAGTTGATCTTCTGTAAAATGGAGTGTTACAGGCGTATAGAGCAACTACCCATTGGTAGTACTCTAATGACATTTTACAATAGCTGGTCTCGTGAGTGGTAAGGGAGTTTATAATGGAAGGAGTGATATATCTGGTTCGGGCTAGACTGGTTACACAGGAAACATTAAGGTCTTTATGTATGATTTTATTTGTGACAAAGTAATGAACATTAAGGATTTTACGATGGTTTTTGGATTGTAAGGATTGGATACGAGAGGAATTCGAAGGTTTAGTGGAGCTCCAAAGCTCCACTTCATATGTCCATATTGGCTTTATTACAGTCATGTAGATCAGTCTGTTTGTCTAGTAATTACTGTAATAGTTGAAATCGACGTTCAGTTTTCTGTCTCTTCAGTCTTTTGTGAGAATTGTTCAGAATTGTTTCTATTAGTTAGCATTTCTATTAGGTATTATTTCACTATTATCACATTTGTAAATAAGAAATTTTATTACTGTACCTATTGCTAGTTAGTGTTCTATTCATTTATATTTATATTATTCTAGTTTACATCGTCCCTATTTTTATTTATTTTCTTGTAGTTTTAATAGTAATTATCATATTCTCATTTAGCGCTCTCAAAGCTATATACAGTGGAGCGAACCGACTCTTTGGTTATAAACAATTTTTTTTTTCATTTTGTTTAGTGCCTTTTTTAACCACCGCCCGAACCTTCGTTCTACATCAACTAAATTGTACCTGAAATTCGTAAGCAAACATTGGTTTTTTCAGGGCAGTGACCGTGTGATTTCTTTTTAAGTTACCCTCATCGGAGGAAAGAACGGTAGGGAAAAACAACAAAAAATTAATCCCGGGTAAACGGGAGATTTTTCCGGGAGGCATGTGATACACAAAGCCGTGGCAATTGAAAAGTGGCTTTTTCATCCGAGAGACTTTGAAAGGAACCGGTGCTTTAATAAATCTGGCGGCTTTGGACCGCCTCTGTCTGCAGATGATCCCGCCATTCGTCCATGTTATGGCGTCCTCATCCAGTCACAGCCATTGTCAATGTTTTTTTCTTTGAGAGAGGATTAGGGGCGGAGGTTCCGATTCGTCGTATTGGCTACAAATGATGGGTATCAATGATTGTCATACGTATCCAATCTCTTTTTTTCGAATATTCTGTCTTGCTCCACACACTCGTCCATGTATGTTTTTTCTTTTTATAATAGATAATATTATTCTGAAAATTCAAACAACATGGTGTAATTCGATACAGCATCCACACCTCCCTCCACAGCTAAGATACTACTCCGAACCAAGAATAATCTTATTTTACAAATCTAATTTTTAATGTTACGACTCATTCACTACAAAAAATTAGTATACACTACAATAATCAGAACAATTTGGACATATAGAATTGAGCTCTGGGGCTCCACCAAACCATCAAATTCTTCCCGCATCCAATCGTTACAATCCAAAATCCTACGTAAAATCCTTGATGCTCCTTATTACGATTCCCATTCGTTGCAGATTTGACCCAAAACAGATATGCGTCTTTTCATTCTAAACTTCTTAACCATCCTAACCCATTAATTCTTAATCATTCATCCTTAACAATTCCTGATAATCCTCCGAGGCGTCTGAAAAGAAGATGGCCACGGGACTTTCTAGTTTAAATTAATGTTTGAAGTACCACCAATGGGTGGTTCCTTCCCAAGATTTTCAATTGTATATGAAGCATAATACATATTTACCTATTGTATTATTTTGTACAGTTGTAAATGACAATAAATAAATTATTTTAAAAAATGTTACGACTACCTTTCAATTTTATATTTAGTGGAAATTCACCCAGAAATGTCAAGGGTACCAGTTTTCATAGATAATATCATTACATATTGAATTATCCAATAAGCCCTCATTTCTTAATCCATATCAGTCACTAGGTTTTTGTATGTAATGGTCACTAGATTGTAGCTGATTTCAGTAGACATACAAACAAAATTCAGTAATTTAAGTGTCGGATTTAAATAATCCGATATTTTCGGCTCTTTTTTGAGTTTGTATAATGTCGGGGTCGGTGATCCCATTTTCTGATAGATATGATAAGATTATTATTCAGGGCGATCAACATCTAGGTTATTACACTCTTTTTACTTTATTTATCTTTTTGTCTTTGACATTTGATAGTGGAATGTAGACTATTTCCTATTGGTGGATTATATTTTAGTATAAATTTGAGTTTCTTTCAGAAATTTAATTATTTGTTCTATGGATTCTGCTGAGTCTTTAAGGGCCAATTCTCTTGTACAAAATGTTTTTTTATTTGTGAAGGCTTGACGAAATGATGAGCATTCTTCAATTATATGGTTTATCGATAATGGGGACTGAAAGGTTTAGCATAATGGTCCTCTTTTGTGATTAAGGAGGTGTGTTAATTTGGTATGTCCTATTCTTGCTCTTGCAACAACCACTTCTTCTCTTCAGTTTCCCTTATGGTGTCCACTTTTGTGTGTTTTTTTTCTGATGCTCCCCTTGACGCGGATATTATCGTGGCATGCGGCAATATGACGCAGAAGTAACAGCGTCAGCGAAACTTCCAACAGTCACCAAGATAAACCATTATTCCATTACCTATGAGAGCACCCAATGCTCTGTCTTATAAAATATATCTGCCCATCACTAAAAGTTAAAATGTCTCATAATTTAAACCGTCTATTAAAACATTAAACTATAAAGAATTTATTTAAAAAGTATAATTACTGTTTCCATAACATTAAACTAACTGTTTTGTTATCATCAAATATCTCAAAACTTCAATTTTCGACTTGATGTGTATTTCAATTGTAACCCAACGATATTATGATCACAGGTGAGTAATGTTGTGTAATAAAATTAAATAAATATTTTATTACAGATCCGTTCAAACCAGGCTCAGGAACAGGGTTTTATAAATCCCTTTGATGTACATATAAAGAAAACTAAAAAAAAATTGTTTGACCGACCTCACAAACGCGACTGAGCAGGGTTTGCAAATCTGTGTGAAAACGTGTTGTCACTCTCCAAACTGGCAGTTGTTTCGTTTGCAGTCTTGTTTGTCGCTTAGGACAATGTTCAGATCTGTACGTAGCACTAGACATATCCATTAAGCGAACCACTCTACCATTCCGTACATTTCAGGCTGATTTTAGAAATATGAAATATTTTTTCATTCAGACCAATAATTCAAAAATAATTTGAAAAATTAATTTCTATCATAGTTAACGCCAAAAAGCATTTCTGGTGGTTTTAAATCTCTCACAAATTTTAAAGGTTTTACTTTAATAAATTAGAAATTTTCGTTTGAATAGGTCTGTATTCAGTTGCTCGCCTTCAAGTCTTAAACATAGGATCTTAGTCAAAAGGAGGAAAATCTTTATTAAAATACAAAGTTGTCCTGCACAACTTCATTGGGTTGTTAGTCACACAGGATAATTATTTTAGTCTAATCAGACAATATTTTTGTTCTTACGACAAGTAAGCCTAGCCAGGTATACAATAATAATTATAAACATTAGTAAGAGGAAAGAGAGAAATACTTTATTTATCTATGCTGCCTAAATACATTAGGGTTGCTATCTCACACAGCATACTTATCGAATCGTAATCGGACATATATAAATTACACATACATGGTATAATCACAAAAAAAAAAGAGATACAATAATAGGATATAATAAACAATTTTTTTTCACCCCTACAGTTTCCTTTTACAATCCATTTCGGTCTGTACAACAAATACAAATGTTTCATTCATTCCTATTTTTCTTTCTCATTTCTGCTCCTCCAATTTCACCCTTTCACAATTATTCAATTCACCCGATCAACGAATTCGCTCTCCGGAATTCACCCTCCTAGATCCTCTTCAGTGAGTGACCCGCTAAACAAATTCAATATTAGACGGTAATGTGAGATCAGACCATTATTAATAGTCACAGCAGTAGATCAGTTTACCAAGAACAAAAAAATAGATACATTTTACGAGAATAAGACTAACACATAGATTAAAATGAAAATATAATTTAAAAAACCGGTTACAGGAAACACTTGAATGTATAAATAAGTTTTTAAAAAAACACAAAAAAAATAGTATTAATAAAATAAAATAATAACTCAAGAACATGATTTTTTTTTTCTTTCTTCTATTTTTTTAATAATAAAAAAAAATTAAAGAACCTTAAGTTGTGGATCGAATGAGTAATCTTTATGAGTAATCAGAGTAATCCGTACTTTCGTACTTCGAACACTCCAGATATCCGAACTTGCAGTTAAAAAAAAAAAGTAAAAATGTACAAAGGACATATATATATAATACGCCCCACTAAGACCCCCGTGGAGCGACGGTGCTATATCACTTTTGAAATATTAGAGTAAAACGGGAAGAGGAGACTTCAAAATAGTTGAATCGTGCAATATTTAAATAGCGCCTGAAATTGAAAATTCTCCACTCCTGGATATCTTGAGCTACTGCTTTCCAGTAATATGCTAACTCTATCGCTTCTTTGTTGGTTCTGTCTATCTATTTGGACTTTGGCCTCCCACATGGTCTCTTGGCTAATATACTATGGCATTCATTGCTGTGTGGAGGCATCTTGATGGTTTGCTTCGAGCCTCATGCCAGGCCCAACTTACCCTCCTTTTATTTTAGTTATATAATTTCCAAAACATTTATCATGATTGAGAACACTAAACAGTAAGATATCACTTGAGAAAATAACACATTACCCTGCAATAACTAATGGTAATGACAAAAACTAAATTTATTGTATTTGTTTGACTTTGTATTATCATGAGATATAGACTGACCCGTCTTTGCAAGCAGTTCATTATTACTTGTTTTCATCCTTGATCCCAGATCGCTCCTGTAATATAAAAAATACATTAGACAAACATAATTGATAAAAGCTGTAAAGGAATAAAAAAAAGGAATAAATAGATAAAAAATATTTAAAAAAAAAATATGCCTTGCTTCCCTTTGATGATCTCTATTTAAAAGCCTGTAATATATAGATGTCATTGAACATCTTTATTTTTCGGCTCTGATTAAATCTCTCATTGCCATATCTCCTCACTGAAGCAGGAGAGATATCTTCTTGAAGACATTGAAGATGAGGGCAATATATCCGAGATTGGAGCAAACAGATGGCAACCAAGGTCTGCCAAGTACAGCCTCAGCTAGAATATTACTCCACCTACGGGCTTCGAAATTATTTGCTCAGCCTGTACCAGGATGCCAATTCTCTTTTTGTTCAAATATTTCTGCCCCCAAGCGGCATTCCAATAGAAAGAGGTCCTCTCTAGTTATTGTTTCTCTACAAATCCCTCTCTACGAGTAGACTCCTATCTATCTACAGGGAAAACATATGACACGCATCTCGAATCGTAATTGAATTGCAAATTTCGACAAGGGCACATTTCGTGCTTTGTTCTGAATGGTATTTTTCGTTCTGTTTACACGCACTGACATAGACTGATATTAATGATTTTCTGCATCATAAAGTAATTTTTGGAAAAAAAAATTAAAAACGATGATTTTATAAAAACTCTGCAAATATAGTTTAGCATATGTCTATTATATAAAAACGATTCAAGTGATCATCTTGTATAATTTTATTTTACATATGATCATCGTGCAATATTTTATTTTACATACAATCACTGTGTAATATTTTATTTTACATATGATCACCGTGTAATATTGTATTTTACATATGATCACCGTGTAATATTGTATTTTACATATGATAATCGTGTAATATTGTATTTTACATATAAGGTGAAATAATAGAAACGTTTTCATCTGAGTTGTTTCATTTCATTGAGTTATTATTTACAATATGGGATTGATCCGTTGTTGGACGGACAGGGAATACAAGGGAAAATAAAGACTATTTCTGGAAGAATGTTTATTGACCGTGTGTATAGATGAATGGTATATGGTCCGGGTGCGGTCAAAAAAACTCAAATAGTAAATGGGTATACTATTTTTATTGAGCCAACGTTTCATTATATCACTTACGACAAATTCACTTGTTGTATATAAATGTTTATACGGTCATAAATAACAATAAATAAATTATTTTAAAAAATGTTAAAAATGTGTCCTTGATCACTTAAAATGTTGAAAATGTGTTCTTAATCATTAACACATATTGTATCCCATTATTTTATACTTTATTATTATTTTTTTTGTGTAAATATATCTTCTCCCCCTCTATTATGTATATTACCATTTATTGTGTACCTAATTTTATTTATTTTTTTTTTTTACAATATTTACTTTAAAATTATTTCCGTTATTACGTGGCCTGCTAAACTGCCATCCCCACTCCTCCCAATACAAAAGGCTCCCGTCAAACAGGTATGAATTCTTTCCCATCATTTGATTTTATTCTTTTCTGTTTTTATCCCTTAATTTGTGCTTTCTTTAATATTTCTTCTCTTATTTTATCTCTCATCTGTTACAATTACCGTTTTCATTTACTGTTTACAACCTTTAATTTTTCTTATTAAATTTTACTTTTCATTGTATACCTCTGTTATTTTCCACTCATGTTTTTTTTTTTTTTTTTAACTATGTCAAGTGTTTGTATCTTTTTTAGCCTTGACGAAGCGCTACAAAGTGGGGCGAAACGTTGGATCAATAAAAATTGTATATCCATTTACTATTTGAGTTTTTTTGACCATATTCCATTTGAAGACTATTTCTTTTTTTTTTACTTTATTAAAACTAAGTTAAAGTATCAACATGAATTTGATTTTAAATATTTTAAAAAACCAGACATAAAAATCACAAAAGGAATAGAAAAATAACCGAAGCAATATATATCACAAAAACATATTAATTAATTATAACTATTAATTTAAAGACAGGTGCCAAATATTTATGTACACATTGCATAGGTATAGTAAATCATTTACTATTTTAATGTTGTACAATAGTATTCAATAGTAGAATAAACTTAATACATTAATGTATTGTTGTGAAAGAGGTCTGTTATGTTTGATATGTTTTAAAAAAATATTGTTAATAAATTAGTTATCTTTAGGAACAGAGGTAGGAGAGTATTGACATAGTTTATAATACATATGTTTTAAATGGTAAATATATCCTGGTTTCAGGAAGGTATTTCTGATCTTCTAATTTATAATATGTTGGCATTTTTAATTATTAATATCTTTATTATTGAAAACATTATGCTATTGTTAGCATTATAAGACTAATTAAGGAGAACACAAAATGTGATTTTTTTTAATAATTTATTTATAGTTATTTATGACCGTATAAACATATATATAAAACAAGTAAATTTATTGTAAGTGATATAACGACATGATACAAACATGTAAAGAATCTACCCATTGATAGAACTCCAATAACAGAGGAGAAGATCACGATGTCATCTTCTTTTAAGACGCCTAGGAAGATTATTAGGTTATGAAGAAGAAGCCAGGTTAAAAACGAGTGGGTTTAGGTGGTTGGGAAGTTTATCAGGTTCTGGCCAAATCGGCAATAGATGGAACTTTGAGGTCCTGATGGATGACTTGATTTGTGATGAAGTAAGGAGCATTAAGGATTTCACGAAGGATTTCGGACTGTAAGGATTGGATTCGGGAGGAATTCGATTGTTTAGTGGAGCCCCAAAGCTCAACTCCGTATGTCCAGATAGGCCTTATAATAGCCACGTAAATCAGTCTTTTTGTAATGGATTGGATGTTTAGACCGTTTGTCTAGTAAATGTTGCAATAGTCGAAATCGACGAGCAGTTTCCTGTCTTTTCAGTCTTGTATGAGGATTCCATGTCAGTCGTTTGTCTAGATGTAGTCCTTAGTAAAGGATCTGTTCGACAGGAATAAGTGGGGTATTAGTAAAGGATACTGTAGGGCAAGAGGTTATGGGTTTACGACGAAGGGTAAATGTGATTTGGTGGGATTTATTGGAATTTATTTTAATCCTCCAGTTTTGGCAACATTCTTCAAGGGTGGTGATGTGGGATTGGAGGGTATGGGATGCAATGTAAGGATCATTGTTCATTGACAATAGACATGTGTTATCGGCATACGCGGTGAGGATGGTGTTAGAATGGGTTGGAATGTCAGCTGTAAAAATTGTATAAAGAATAGGAAATATGATTTTAAAAGATGTTCTAATCAGGTAATTATTTTAAATTTAAAAAATAAATTGTGATAAATTTATTTCATCTGATTAAGTTGTTTCATTTCATTGGTTGAGCCGTCGTTGGGCGAATAGAAGATACAAAAGGAAAGAAAGCCTGTTTCTTTTTTTCGCCTTATTAACACTAAAGTAACATATTAAGATTAATAATTAACACAAAAAGGAATTGTTAAACTAATCCCACTCAAGGATTAGCCAAGCGTACGACACTCTGTAGGCCTTAAGCTGGTTGGAGCCTGCCCTCTTTTCTCCTTTATTTCGCTTGATATGTGCTAGTCATTAGTAGGCCCTAATTATCTTTAATTGCAACATATACAGAGGCTGCTTACTGGAAGCTTAAGAGGATTCTTGATCCTGTCTTAGAGGCAGTGTTTAAGATAATTGTTACAATAAGACCAAGAATTGTACATCATGACATCTGTCGCATAAAAACAATATAATCCAATATAGTTACATAGAAAGGATTTATTAAAATCATATCTAAAAAATTCTAAGGAAAGCAGTGCCATAAAAATCATAGCAAGGGCTTGATAATTGAAATGATTTAGTTTCAATCTACTTAATACCCCTAGATCGTTCAGTGTAAGTGAATTCAAGATACTTAGTCATTCAACAGCCTGGTTGGACCATTTTTTATTAATAATAAATAGATAAAGTATCTTGACCACTTAGGGTCATGCTCAATTTTAATATATAATAAGGAATAAATTATTAATACATATATTTATATATGTCATTACTTTTATATTATTTGTATATTTATTACTTTTTATGATTATCGATTCATTTTTATTATATTTGTTATCTTTTTATAATTATTAATTTTATATTTATTGCTGGAAACTGCTCGTCGATTCCGACTATTACAAAATTTACCAGAAAAGCGGTCTAAACTTCCAATCCATTACAAAAGACTGATCTACATGACTATTATAAGGCCCATCTGGACATACGGAGTTGAGCTTTGGGGCTCCACTAAACCATACAATTCCTCTCGAATCCAATCCTTAAATCCAAAATCCTCCGTAAAATCCTTAATGCTCTTTACTTTGTCACAAATCAAGACATCCATCAGAACCTCAATGTTCCAATCGAGCCCGAACCAGATACCATTCCTTCCATAATAAACTTCTCAGCCACCCAAATCCACTTGTGTTCTAGCCTGGCTTCTCCTTCATTACTTAATAATCCTCCTAGGCGTCTGAAAAAAATATGGCCTCGAGATTTTCTTCTCTAGAAATGGTATTGAAGTTCTATCAAAGTAGATTCTTTACATGTTTGTATCATGATATTATATCACTTACAGCAAATTTACTTGTTGTATATATTTTGATACAGTTGTAAATAACAAGAAATAAATATTTTTATAAAGTATATATTTATTGCTCTTAGCTTTATATATTTATTTATTTTATTTTAAACTGTGTATGCATGGGTTTGGGTATATTTTGAATATTAATAGATTGTAAATGTGAAAGACCATGTCGGGTTTTATGTATGCATACTTTTTTTTTACTGTATTTGAAATGTTTATATAATTTTTATACTTTTGATTTAAATTTACTTTTATGATTGATAAAAAAAAGAGAAAATTTTTATAATTAAAATAATGGAATAATAACCACATTTAAAGAACGATAAAAAATTAAAATGTGTAAGAGAAGCAATAATAAAAAAGAAAAAAAATCATGTATAAATTAAGCACATAATTCACAAAAATTTATAAAGTGACAAATTATGCTGTGACTATTTTTATTAATAGGATTAAAAAAGAATTGTGCTTTACTAGTCATGAGTATGCTGTGTATGAGGTAACACAATGAAGTAATGAAACATTTTTATTGAAGTATTATCTCCCCAATATTTTATATTACATAGAAGAAACACTGGAAATAAAGTGGTTTTTTAAACATATCACTATTTGATTGTCATTTTGTGCATTCAAGTCATGGCAAAGACATTTTAAGGTTATAGTGACTTGTTTAGTTTTAAATAATTAAATTAAATTTCTTTTCTTCTTTGTTTATTATTTTCTGTTACAATTTCAAATGAAATGGACAGTCAAATACCAGACACAGTACATATCTGGCATAGCATGCTTTTTTGAGTTTCGCGAGGATAGTAACGCAACAGTTGCTAAAAAACAAAATTGTGATGTTTATCTAAATGCGTTAGACGTTCGTCAATTCAATTTTTTTTTTCAAAAATTCAAATCCTGTAATTTTTATATTTCGGTTTAAATCAGGAAGACCAACAATCCGTGATAGACAATGGAGGAATTGTCAAACTGTCCAAACCAATCTTTTATGACCATTCAAGAACATTTGCAGCAGATTAGCTAAGTAAGTAGAGCAATTGTTTGGGTTCCACATAATCTTTTGAGAGATTATGAAGCTAGCCGATCCACCATATGCAACTTGTTGCTTCAATGACACAATAAAGAAGCATGTTTTGATGAAAAATGGTTCCTCTATGATAATCCAAAATGTATAAGTAGCTTTCTGGAAATGAATCGTGTAAACCAGGACACGACCCTTTTTGTGTGTTTGGTGGAGTATTTGTGGCGCTGTTCATTTTGAAGTGCTTAAAACGGAACAAACTGTGAATGCAGACCTTTTCTTAGAACAATTGATTCGTGTTACTAAATCTTTTTTTTTATTGAAGTTTACAACTGTATATTATATAATACATTCAGTAAATTTGATCTTAGTTAAAATGGAGTGTTACAGGCGTGTAGAGCAACTACCCATTGGTAGCTCTCTAATGGCACTTTACATTAGCAGGTCTCGTGGTTTCTTTTCAAACGTCTCGGAGGATTGTCAGGAATGGAAGAGGATGCAAGGTTAGAAACTTAACTAATTCTATAATTAAAAAGTGGTCATCGATTGTCAATAAAAAAGGCGTTATTCGCCAATGCTAGACCGCACTACGAATAAATTAGTAGAACAGACATTTCAAGAAGTACAGACAATTAGAAGAGACAGTAAATACAAGATAGTTATTTCTACCAACATTTTTATTACTTTAGTTAAAACTATGTATAATCACTAGCCAAAATTGATGAGTCTGCTATGTATAGGCAGGAAGAATACAAAATGGTGGTTTTTCAAAACGTTAAAAAAAAATTTATTTTTCTTTCTGAGCTTTATATCTTTAAAATTATCAACAGCACTAAAAAAAACCTTATACATCATTTAAAGTAGAATAAATTTGCTAAAACGTGAGCCTTAATGTAGCCATTTTCGTTCAATATTCCTCAATATATAGCTTTATAAAAATCTACGTTTCATAAAAAAGTAGTTGGTGAATTTATTTTGAGAAATCTATTTCTTAAAAATGTACAAATGTCTCAATTCTCGAATCGAAGATAATTTAATATAATATAAAGTTGTTTATTACGTTTATCTTCGTAGGAGTAGTAGTTTTTATTATATTTAACAAAATCAATTAAAAAAATATTGATTTCTAGTTGTTCAGACAGATTTATGAAAAACAATATCACAGAAAGTATTATAGGAGAGGCACAAATGTCCGGCAGGACTTCAATTAAAGCTAGTTTAATGTGCTATAAAGTAGTTTATTACACTATTTTCATAAGGGTTTTAGCTTTCATGGTATTTGCTAAAATATAGTAAAATATAATTTCTTCTCTTGGGCTCTTGTACTATAAGGAATTGGAGTGTGGGAGGTACTACCTCACCCAACATACTCGCCCGATGTTTCACCATTTGATTTCCATTTACTCCGACGGCTTCAATACGTTCTAAATGGCAGAAATTTGAAAATTTGAATAATCTATATATATATTTTTAAAAATATCTATATATTTGAATAATCTAAATTGTGTGGGAGGGGTACTACCTTTGTCCCCGTTGTTTCACCATCATGATTTCTATTTACTCCGATCGGTTCAATACGTTCTATATGGCAGAAATTTGAATAATCGATTTTGAAAAATGTATATATATTTGAATAATCTCTCTATAATTTGCTCAAAAACCAATTGGTTGTAATCGATGACATTGAACATTTGCGCACGAGATGACAATTTTTTTTTTAATAAGAGTAATTATATCCTTGATTAAAATAAAAAAATATATGTGTTTGAATATAATGTAAAAAATCAAAATTATTTTTCAGCTTCCCTACAATATATTTATTATATGGATATACCATATCTATACTTTTGCAGTAAGGCTGTATGAATAGGGAAATGAAATGGTTGAATAAGTGAATTTACTTTAAATGATTATTAAAAAAAAAAAAAAAAAAAAAATGAATCAGTACATTAAAAATGGTAATTGAAAGTGAATACAACAAAAAAAAAACTAGAAGAAGGTAGTTGACCATATGACGTAGATTGTAGGAAGATAGTCCTAGTAGCGGTCAATAAAGCTATCAAAATAGTTAAAGAAGCTATTTATTGTTGACCATTGTTTCGCCCCACTTTACAGGGCTTCGTCAGGGCTGTCAGACTGAATCAAATATGACAACGCTAGTAACAACTAAAAATTAACATTCTGTGAATTTATTTTGAATATTATAAAATAATAATAATATTACAAAGATATATTATAACTACATCATAGTATATTAAATTAGCCTTGCGTGATAATAGACATTTTTACGTCGAATTGTTTTCGAGATATTGATACTTCAAAATAAATTCACAAACTAGTGTTTTTTTAGGGCATTTTTTATGAAATGTTCCTTTTTAAAAAGCTATATCTCGAGAACAATTAAACATAAATTGCTCTATTAGGCCCCATATTTTAGCGAATTTATTCTTCTTTAAATTATGTAGTAATAGGTCTTTTAGTGTTGTTGTTTTTTCTACTATTTTGATAGATTTATTGACCACCACCCGGACTATTTTCTACAAAAAAAATTGCCCAATAAAATTAATTATATTTAATAAGATTAAATTTACTACAATTTTCTTTGTTTGAAATGGGCTGACAATTATGCTGATATATGATAATATTATGGTTGGCCTGCTACATATTGCTTTCCTTCTGCCCTTCTGCTTCATCCCTGTAGAGCCTTACTCTACTCAATCGTCCTGGATTGATGATCAGTGAAAACTAACTTCACAAGGTAGGGTACGCTGTGTGACTGACTCAGTTGTCATCTTCACTTGTACTTAATGAAAAATAGAAGATATAAAATGCTGCAGATGATACAGATATAATTAATGCATATTTTATTTTAATTATGATTTCGAATCTGGCACCCAGGACTGCTATCCAACATCCGTTAATTCCTACCCCTACATACTTCCTCATTATTCGTTCTTATCTCTCCGACAGATTATTTTAAGTAAATCACAACAGCGCTTATTCATCCCTATTCCGTCAGTGTGCTGGTATACCTCAGGGTAGTATCCTTAGTCCTATCCTTTATACAGTTTTTACAGCTGACATCCCAACCCATCTATCCTCACCACGTATGCCAATAATACATGCCTATTGTCAGTGAACAATGATCCTTACATTGTATCCCAAACCCTCCAATCCCACATCACCACAGTTGAAGAATGCTGCCAAAAGTGGAGGATTAAAATGAATTCCAATAAATCTCGCCAAATCACATTTACCCTTCGTCGTAAGCCCATGACCTCTTGTCCAACAGTATCCTTTAATAATATCCCACTTATTCCTGTCGAACAAATCCATTACTTAGGACTACATATCGACATTGTGACATGGAATCCTCATACAAGACTGAAAAGACAGGAAACTGCTCGTCGATTTCGACTATTACAACATTTACTAGACAAACTGTCTAAATTGCCAATCCATTACAAAATACTGATCTACATGACTATTATAAGGCCTATCTGGACATACGGAGTTGAGCTTTGGGGCTCCACTAAACCATCAAATTCCTCCCTAATCCAATCCTTCCATGGAAACCTTCCTAGCCACCCAAATCCACTTGTTTCTAACCTGTCTTCTCCTTCATTACATGATAATCCTCCTAGGTGTCTGAAAAGAAGATGGCCTCGAGATCTTCTCCTCTAGAAATGTTATTGGAGTTCTATCAGTGGGTAGATAGAACATGTTTGTATCATGTCACTATGTCATTATACAGTTGTAAATAACAATAAATAAATTATTAAAACCAAATTATGATTCAGATTATCTTTAAACACAGTACAACACTATATTATATATATGTTTAATGGATGTGTGTATATACATTAAGTATACACCTAGAATTATTTATTTTGTGTTGGTGATTAAAAATTAAGTTACCTTTATCCTAGGAAAAATAATCCATAAGGCCTTTGATTGTTAAATAAGTAAGAGGGTAAAAGTGAAAGAGATTTATAGGACAAAGGGTGAAGATATGAGAAGGGACGTGACGAGCCTTCCTCCAGTCGGGGCTCACCTCCGGTTTCATCTCTCGGATACTTTACTCGGCTCAGGTCAAGGTTAGCTCTCTAGTTACTACTTGAATCTCAATACAGCGCCTTCAATTAATTTATGATTTTAAAGTATGTTCATTCATTGGGTTCGAAACAATGCCCGAGAATGAACAAACAGTAATAATAAATAAATAAACAAAAGGAAAGTAAGTAAAATATGTCAGTATAGTTTTCTCTTTATATATATATTTGTTTAATGTTGAGTCATCCTCCATGCTGTCTTTAGAGCGGATTTTTTGGCTTAATAACAAATATTTAATATATATCATTTGAACTACTTAAATAATCATTCTCTAGAGATTTCTCCTGGGTATTAAATTAACTTTATTTTATTTAGAACTAGCTATGTAATTTTGGGAATATAGATGAACCGAAGAAAATTTGATAAGAGAAAGTAATCGGAGGCGCGGTCACACATAAACAAAACTAATTTATTTGTGCCAACGTGTCGAATTTCAGTCCTTCATTTGGGCTAAAAAACAAAAAGAGATAAAAACCTTAATTTAGAGAAACTTAAAAAAAAAATTTTAAAATACACATAACAATAAATTAAATAGACCATAGTTGATACCAATAGAAGATAAAATATAATATTGTAGAGGTAATGATTATAAAAAAATGATAAAAATAAAAATAATGAGCCAGTGGAGGTTGAGTAAGTGCGCTAGAGCCACAACTACTGGTTGCTGGTATTCCGAGTTGAAGTGGCTCTATCCAACCTCCCGAAGGCAATACCTCCTTGGTGTTTTTCTATTCCAAGTTCTTAACATCAAAAAACCTACCTATATCATAGATCTCCTCACTCTTCGTTCATCCATCCACTCATTAAACACCAGATCCCATCCGAATGATTTATATATGCCCTCCTATAGAACCTACTTCTTTAGCAAATCCTTCGTCATACGTGCAACCTCCCTCTGGAATTCTCTTCCCATCTCCATTCGCCAGTCCTCATCCATTCTCTCCTTTAAACAACACCTATTCCTTCATTTATTGAATAACCAAACCTCCACATCTTTGTAATCAAATAAATAGGCAGTTATTGATTAACATTATAAACAGTAGTAAAGCCAATATACCAATGTAATTGTAATATCTGAAAATTTGTAAACGCTCGCCAGATAAAAATCTCACTATATGAACCATGTACCAATATGTCTCTTCATCACTGCCTTTTCAATCTTTGAGGTGGATTGTAGGAATGGGTGAGACTGTATTAGGATTGAACCAAAGGATTAGGGTGATTAGAAAAATGTATACGGAATTTTGGGAATGGTATTAGTCTGAGGTAACAGACAAAAGGGATTAGAAAGTCATAGTGTAATGTTCTTTTCGAAATGTAATAGGGTGCATTTATTAAGATTCTAAGTATTTTGAATTGAAAGAATTAGATACGTTTGATATTCGAAGGTTTAGGTGTTCCCCAAATTGAAAAAAAAAATAATAAGCTAAAATAAATATAGAATGTCTGAAAAAGTGAATAAGAAAGGAACAGGAGAGAAGAAATAAGCGAAGTAATTATAAGTAAAGGAAGGTGGAAAGGCTTGAGACAGGAGGATCCACTGGCTCCTCTTCTTTTTAATATAGCATAAGTGGCTATTCGTTCAATCGCAACTACTCCAGGAAGGACCATTTACAATAGACTGTCTGGGCATGAGCATATGCAGATGATCATTGCCGCAAGAACCCGAGCAGCATTAAAAGGAACTTCGAGGAATTCGAAAAAGCAGCATATGAATTGGGCCTTGAGGTGAATGAAGACAAGAAGGTGTACATTAAAAGCTCAAGAAAGGATAAGGAAGAGAATAGCAAAGTGGCGTTCAGAGACCACAGTTACAGTTCTGTTACCTAGATTAAGTACTTGGGAAGACTTGTTGCAGATGACAACAAAGTAGAGAGCGAAATAGAGGCAAGGATAGTAGCAGGAAATAGATATTACTCACTGCAGAAAATACTGAAGTTTATGGAGGAGTGACATGGCTCTAGACAAGAAAAGCAGAATAGATGCTCAACTTCTGGCAGAGAAAGGTATTGAGAAGAATATGGTGAGGAGTCTCGGGAATGGAATTTGAAAAGAAGAAGGAATGATGAGCTGATAGATCTGTTCAGGGAACCCAGCATCGTGGCTTTAGTCAAAAGAGCAAGAATAAAATGGTTAGGACACGTTGAAAGGATGCCCGATGAAAGGATACCCGAAAAGATGGTTTATGCAAACCATATAACGGAAAAGAGGACGCCCCCTGGATCAGATGGTTAGATGACGTGGAGGAGGATTTGAAGCTCTTGAATGTTGGCAGATGGAAGAAGAAATCATGAAACTGTATAGATTAGTTGGCTATGGTGGGGGCCCAGATTCTTGCAGAACCGTAGTGCCATAATAATAAATAAATGGAAGGATTCTCATAACATTAATATTGGGATATTTTCACATTAATCCCCAAATAAGCAAATCATCATTAAATTTAATGAACCATTTTGAAAATATTCATGTTTCGTAAAAAAACGTTACCACATAGGTAAACGATAGTAGGTTATAAAACATTTTAGCTACTTCAGTAAGGTGACTTTTTGGGCCGCAGATCCTGGCCACTAATACAAAGATAATGGCCGAGGTCTGAGGTGGAGCACTGTGTAGTTTTTGGCCTGACAGCCCCGGCGGAAGACAAAGGAAGACAGTGCTTTGTTTAAAATGTCTTCTTACCTCAGCTACATTAAATCCTGCTAAATTTAGGTTAATCTACAGAAGATCTTTTTTTATCATCATACTAGTTATTAAAACAAATCTTTGAGCAAATAATAAGTTTTATTTAATTCTCCATACAGTGATAAAAATCTCCATTAATCCTAATTTTACTTATTAATTTATTTCCAAAGTAATACCACTCCTTTCGGGATATTCCTTAATCCGAAGGATATTCTATAAAATATTATAACCTGACTATTAACTGTTATAAAACCTTATTATCTATTAATCTCTCTATTATATAAAAAAAAGTGTTTAGTAATAACCAGAGATGGCCAAAAATTAGCCATAGTTAAAACTAATAGCTAATATTGCCATGGATACGATATTTATTTATCAATGGTTCATTCATGAATACGAGTCGTATCCATGGCAACTAATTTTTCCCAACTCTGATGACCACTGTTTAATATTTAATTTTACTCTCTCAGCAAATTAAAATCTTAAATCCTTAACATTTCGAAAGACTTCGAACTAGACGACATAGACTGTCGTTATTTATTTATTTGTTGTATTGGTTATCTTAAGTTATAGTATATATCATTTAAAACATGTAAAATACAGAATTATTTTCGTACAATGGCTTTTTTATATTTGAACCCTCAACCACCCATATCTTGAACAAAATGAAGTTAAATTAAATATGCTCTATGTTTACATTATAATAAGTTTGTAAGTGGCATTTAAGTAGTTTTCGAAGCACAATTGATGTTTGTACTTATTTTATGTTTTGATTGATTTAAACGTCGATTTCGACTATTACAGCACTTACTAAACAAACGGTCTAAACTTCCAACACATGACAAAAGACTGATCTACATGACTGTAATAAGGCCAATCTGGACATATGAAGTTGGCTCCACTAAACCTTCGGATTCCTCTCGTATTCAATCCTTACAATCTAAAATCCTTTGTAAAATCCTCAATGCTCCTTACTTTGTCACTAACAAAATCATACATAAAGACCTTAATGTTCCCTATGTAATCGATCTAGCCCGAACCAGATATCACTCGTTCTTCCATTCCTGACAATCCTCCGAGGCCCTGAAAAGAAGATGGCCTCGAGATCAACTCCTCTAGAAATGTTATTGGAGTTCTATCAGTGGGTAGATTCTCCACATGTTTTTATCATGTCACTATGTCACCTACAACAAATTTACTTGTTGTATATATGTGTATACAGTTGTAAATAACAATAAATAAATTATTAAAAAAAAAATTCTAATCATTTGACTTTATTATTTATCTTATTCTTATGTTGTTTGGTGTCCTTAGAATTACATTTTCATTCATCTAGTACAACTTGTTGGTAAATTCATGAGATTGTGATATACCTTTTTCGGTTTTTTTGCACAAAAATGCAACTAAATTAAATACTAAGACTATTTACAGTTCTTGAACTTGTACAACGTAATATAATCAGGAACTCGATCTGTCGTTTTTTTGCCTATTTCTCGGGATAAAGTTTTGAAGCTTAGTGAAACACACTGTACACACAAATTAGGGGGAGTTCTCCTGTTTCATATCTTCCTGTTAGTGAGCATCTACGTGCTAGTCTTCCTCCCGACTGTTTCTCTTCCTTCATTAGTGCTTCACACGTGGTGCAAGTCGTTACGACGTGCTCACAAGCTTACAGAACGCTGCACGTGGGGCATCAGGGGTCGACGTCCTTGTCAAAGCTATGCAACTGGGCACGAACTGCCTCAGATTTTTCTCATGGCATTTCCTTGAGTTTTCAACCAATGGCCGATTTAATAGATAGTTGTAAATAAAGATTTTAAATTTTAGGATGATAGTCCGGGTGGCGGTCAATAAAGATACCAAAACAGTAAATATAACAATTTATCTTTAGCCAACGTTTCGTCCCACTTTGCAGGGCTTCGTTTCGATAACCAACCTGCCAGTTTTAGTCAGTTCGGTCATTCTTTGTTCTGTTATTCACTTTCTGGCCTTTAAGATGATATTTGATTTACCTCAGAACTGTTGAGCTCTGCAATTTATTTTCTACAAATGTCTGCTATTAGGATATATCTGTATAGATTCTTCACCATTTCTACTGCTTAGAGAGGTTTTATTTATTTATTAACTATCCATAATGCTACAATAACTATAATCTTCTAGGATAAATATTTATAACATCGAATAAAAATGCATTGTCCTATTAATGTTGCTGATTAAACATTGGCATATCAGTTGTCGTCCTTGTTTCAATCTGACAGCTCTGACGAAGTCCTGCAAAGTGGGGCGAAACGTTGGCTAAAGATAAATAGTTTTATTTACTACTTTGGCAGTTTCATTGACCTGGACTATCATCCTAAAATCTACCTCATACGGTCAACTATCTTCATCCAATATAAAGATTTAAAGTTTAAAAATGCCTATATTTTGCCAATCCTTTTATTCTGAGCAGATACAACTCAATTTTGTGCTTTCGTAATAAAATTGAAATGATTTGAAAACTGAAATGTAATACACATAGCTTGTGTGTGTGTTCAAATTGTATACGGCATGATTTCAAATGAACCAAGGTGCCTTACAATTTTTGAAGAATTGTGTTTTTTGTATTTTGTTGGTGTGGACATCTTAACCTGAACCCACAGGGTTTAATATATGCCTGCCACTTCCTCCTTCTATGGTAGCCTTTAGAACAGACAGGAGTATGTTGGTCGATGTACATGTCCCAATCATACAAGAGGATATCATAACAAAAAAAATATCACTAAAACTCCCCATTTTTTTCTCACCTCCTTTATTACACAGATAAATAACAGACAAAATATGTATATATATACATACATATGTATTTAGTGAAAAACTAAAACCCCTTTTATTTCTTTTTTTTTCGTAACCTCCTTTATCATTAAATTTATACAATACATCCATACAAATGACAAATGTATACAAGAATACTCCTACCTTGGATTGCCTTGTGGCATTGTCATGTTGGTTACAACCTTACTTGCAGGGTCTAATGAAGGTAGTCAAAATCATGCAGCTATCACCAGTGGATTATTGGAACAGGGAGGGAGGTTCCGCTGGTTAAGTTACTAAGTTGAAAAAATCAACAAAAACCCCTTTTTTCGTAACTTTTTTTTTTTTTTTTTTTTT
>NW_027114389.1:439382-448351 GCF_000696795.3 Halyomorpha halys | reverse complement strand
CCTCCCTTGTAGAGCAATCTCAAGTCTGCGATCCTCCACTTGTTTGGAAAGTACCCCTTATCCAGGCACTCATTGAATATATAACCTCCTTTATTATTAAATTTATAAAATACATATATACATGTATTGATATTTTTTAAACTTATAGATTACGGGTACTGGTTATTAACTAATTAGGGGTTTTGGTTTAAAAAAATCAACTAAAACCTCTTTTTTTTTTTTTCGTACCCTCCTGAAAAGATTTTTATTGGTATTTAGTACGTACATATAGGAGGTATGCTATATGTAAAGCTGGGTATGAAGGATACCTAATAACTAAAATCTCTAATTAGCTACGGTCCTATATCACTTTTGAAACATTCCATTAACATAGGAAGATGTGTCTTAATCTAGTTGAAGAAAGCAATATTTAAAAAAGTGGCTAAAATCGAAAACGGCCTTTATACTCATATTTATTGTATGAGTATTGTCACAAAGTTTCCTTGAAAATACAAATAAATAATATCTGTCAGATAAATATTTCTTGCCATGTGGGACACAGTCAACACAGGGAGTACCTGGATGCTAGAGCTGTCAGCGAGGCAGAACTCGACACAGCTTATGCATTAGCAAAGGTTCTAGGGGATCGGGTATTGGACAGCTTTTGGCACACGGCAGTCCACGTAGTGTATCTCAACTCAAGTATTTATCTAATGTTAGTTTCTTCTACATAAAAAAAAAGGAGAAGATGGATATATACAGAGGAAGAACTACAGTGTTAGAAAATTCTGCTGATGTTGATATAAATTTCTCTTAATATTATATAAGATCTCAAGTTTTGGAAAATAAAACTTCATTGTCAATTATATTCCTTAATTGTCAATTAAATCTTTACAGGTTAATATTAAAAAAAAATTCAGTAGCTATCTCAGTACATTTTAAATTATTCAATCCCATACATTTTCCTCAATCAAAACATATTCATTATTCTGGATTGATTAATTTAGGAAAAATTATTTTTGTTCCATTCCATAGTGGAAATCATTAATCATGGTGACTTGCCATTAAATGACTCTTTTTAAAAATCACTAATCTTTGGAATGTAATTTTCTCTCCTTAAAATTAATTTTTTTCCTATCAAGTTATCAATTGTTACTTTTTTGAGAATTATCAAGCAATGATTTTGAACTTGTTCCGTTTAGTTCCTTCCTTTCCTGATCCATCATAACAAAATTTTGATAGAGAAATCAAATTCATACAAATGGAAAGAGAAATAATGCTCAAATACCTCACATATACAGATGACGTAACAGTCCTTTATTAATTTATTTGTATATTATTTTTTTTTTTGTGTAATAATACATTTTGCATTATAACAGGGATCATAGAGCTCATTTTTATTATCACACTATATGTACAAATATATAAATTAAATGATAATAAAATAAGAAATTAAAGAATAAATAAATAACAAAATTAAGTTTTTTTTTAGTATTGCGTTCTTACGTCCATTCCCCCCTTGAATTTCCCCCCTGAGGAAAAAATTCCTTGTTGAATAGGCGGGTGATTCATTTTTAAAAGGTTTTACAGTCTGGTCAAGATTAATTTTCCCAACTTTTTAGGTGGAGTGAAAGTAAATAGTTCTTTTTTTTTATTTTGCCACTCAGTACTACAAGCCATTCGATTATTACTTATCAACATTAAGTGTAATATAGGAGAGATATAATATTATATTAAAGATTTCCAACATTATCATACCGTTCTGAGCCTGAACACAACAGGTGCCCGCAATGTACCCAGCGGTCTCCAGTCCCATGTTGTCGCTTAACGATTGGGCACGACTGGGGCATAATGACTGACCATTGCTAGTAATAGGTATTACCATAATATTGTTATTATATAATATCTAGGTCATCAGGGAGAAGGACTATGTATATTGAGTAGTAGGTTTATTATGTATTGCACCTTGTTATTAGAATCGATTATTTTTTCTTCAATTATAAAATGAATTTCGATATCGATTAGTCATCTTACCATTAAACATTTTTGTTTTGCAAACCGGAATAATTACCACGCGGCAATGAAGGTTATAGTATTTTTTTTTTTTTTTTTTCATACCCTCCTATAATGATGTTATTGAATATCTGGTACATAGGTTATAATAAAAATGAAAATCTCATTATAAACGATATTGAAATTTAAATAAAACGAGTATATTTAAAACTAATTTTAAAATAATAATAGAACATTTAAATTGTTAAAAACGAAAGATTTGTTTATATACGAAAAAAAATACAAAAATGGATCTATTTAAATAATTAAAAACCGCAAGACAAATATCTGCATGTCAAAATCTGTGTACAATTTTTACTAAAACACATAAGTAACAGAACATTAAAAAAAAATGTATATGTTTCTAAGACAATGCGTTTAGTCGATAATTTAAAACAATAAGGTATTATTTTTAAAGAAATAAAATTACAATATCAAATATCAAACTGTGGTATAATATTTATCCCTCACATGTTAACTACATGAGCTCTTTTCAGTGTAGCCTGCCGTACATAGTTGCTAAAAGCTCTCCAATTGTAGCCTTTTAACATACTAAGTAATTGTTCTAGAGAGCAGGTCCGCTGCCCAACATATTTTATTATAATTTCACTATACTTGTGACACGTTGTGAAGGAGAGAAAGGTATACTCATTTTTTTTTTACCTACAAACCTAGAAGTTATTGATACCGTCATGCATCCTCGGTTTTACACTTATTTGAGCATCTCTGCTTTACAACGGAAGATCTTCTTTGATTTTAATTAATCACATGTGTATTCTTGAAGGTGGTCATAGATCGATTCTAGTGATTGTAACCAGTTTATTTAAAGAAAAGAAGATGGCCTCGTGACCTTATATTGTAAGCTGTTTTTAGAGTTCTACTACTGGGTAGTTTCTCTACATCCTCTATCATATCATTATGATCAAATTTACTTGTTGTATTTTTTATACAGTTGTAAATATCAATAAATAAATAAAAAAATTAAAGAATAAGAAGAAAAATTATTAAAACAAAGCTGTAAATTTTACCAAATGATTCAGTCATAACATGTTTCCTTGGTTAAGGACTCCAAATATAGTTTGAGATTCATTCATTGAATTTTAAGCTATTTAGAAGATGTTAGTATCAAACAAAGTAATGACCTACATGTCGCAGTTAAAGATTATGCGCCTTGATTAAGAGTATAACCGCCCCGAGTTGCCGTAATGTGTTGCGGGTACTGTAGTCTGTAGCGCCGGTCTGTTGCTGTCTATCCTAACCTTGGTTCCGCAAGATTTTTTTTAAAATTGTTTTTATTGCAGCCACACTCAAGGGTAATAATTAATCAATCATACTATATCTTGAGAATAGAAGGAAACTCATTTCATTTTTAAATATAAGAAGATGGTCAGGGTTGCGGTCCAAAAAAGAACAAATAGTTTAAAACTATTTTAATGTCCGACTTTGCAGGGCTTCATCAAGATACAAAAACAACTGAGAATATTACAACAATTAGATACAATAAGGTAATTTAAGCTAGGATAAATATTATGTAAAAATAAAGTCATAAGAAATTACATATAAATAAATATTTAAATCTTTCCGGTCAACTATATATACATATATATATAATATACGATTTCATTTTTATTTTCTTTAGTTTTAATTTGATTTAGTTGACATTTAAATTAGTTGAAGTGATAAAGAAAGATCTAGTTAAAAATAGCTGGTCTCGGTGCAACATTACAATACATGTTTACTGCCGCAGATTACTATCGCACTATATTTTCAATGAATAGGGAAAAATTAATATCATTGTTTTATTCTCAGTATTGCCCTTAATACACGAAATCACATTTTGAATCATGCAAATATTGTTTTTGTTTAGTTTTGATGAGTCATTTTCAAAACCGTAGTAAAATTGTGAAATTCGGCCGTTTATCTCTTTTTCGCCAATAAAAGAGTTAAAATTCAACAATATGCTTTAACTGTTTATTTCAACAATAAGATACTAACAGCTCACTAGGCATTAAAAATAATAAATAAATTTAATGAAGTCAGATTTGTTTTTCGTAATAACTAATTCGAAAAATATGTCAAATAAAAATTACAAAAAAAAAAGGTTTATTTTTCATTGATCCAATATCCAAGCTGGATTGAGGACGAACAAATAAACAGTATATATTTACGAAGAAACCAAATGCTCTGATGATAAATAACGAATATCATAAAGGAAACAACCGAGGGAAATGATATTAACAAAACAAGATTGACAGTTATTGCCCCTCCCAACTTCTCTCTCTCGCTCCAGTTACAGTAACTGAACTCTATATACCCTCTGTCCTACTTAGCATCTCCAGTGGAAATATCTTCGATGAGGATCATTTGTCAGCAAGACAATCGATTTAAAGCAAAGCATATCCTCTGTTTACATTTGTACTTTATCTTCTAACATACTAGAATGAAAACAATTTTCTTCTGAATAAACCACTCGGAAGACATAATTCATGATATTTATTTTTATTAATTATGCAATAGAAAGTTTCAGCTATATTAATAGAATAATGCAATGAATGTATGCATTAAATGTACTTATTTATAAAATATATATGTATACAAAATAATTAAGAACTTATAGATGTCGAAGCGACGGGAAAATGACGAGAGTTTTATAATATGAGTATTGACAAAGCTAGAGAGAGAGAGAAATACTTTATTAATCTATGCTGTCTAAATACATCAGGTTGCTATCTCACACACTATACTTATCAATCAGTAATCGGACATATATAAATTACACTTACATGGTATAATCAGAAAAAAAGAGATACAATAATAAGATATAATAAATAATTTTTTTCCCCTACAGTTTCCTTTTACAATCAATTTCGGTATGTACAACAAATACAAATGGTTCAATTCATTCCTATTTCTCTTTCTCATTTCTGCTCCTCCAATTCCACCATTTCACAATTTTTTAATTCATCCGATCAACAAAATTGCTCTCCGGAATTCACCCTCCTAGATCCTCTTCAGTGACTCGCTAAACAAATTCAATATTAGACGGAAATGTGAGATCATACCATCATTCATAGTCACAGCAGTAGATCAGTTTACCAAAAACAAACAAATAGATACATTTTACGAGAATAAGACTAACGCATAGATTAAAAGGAAAATATAATAAAAAACCGGTTACAGGAAACACTTGAATGGATAAATAAGTTTTAAAAAAAAACAAAAAAACAATAGTACTAATAATATAAAATAAAATAATTTAATAAATAAATACGTTAAAACACACAAATAGAGAGGTCGACATATTAAAATAAATAAATAAAACAAAGAATAATCTCCGAGCTAATTCCCATGCAGGTGATGGTGTCCAAAATAATATTTTCCGCCAAGATCGCAGTATCCCCAATGCTAACACCTACGCCTTCATGTTCTATCTGGTATTGTTCCCCGAGATCCAAACCAGAGGCCTCTCACGGTGAACTCTCTCTCTCCGAAGGTCTCGCGGAATTTTTCCTTAAGGAAAGGGACGCATATTTCATATATTTCCTCTTTTTTTTCCCTTTCCACTCCACCTTCCTGTTCGAGGTCTAAAAGATTTTAGTGGGTACGATTTCAAAAAATCCCCGTTTCTAATCATTTCAGCTCTTGATATTATCTAAAGGATGCTTTGAGCTCTTTATAACCCGGCATAGCGTGTTCTCAAAGTTCATTTTCTATTTATAATATGATTATAATAATTTTTTTAAATTATTTATTTAATGTAATTTACAACTGTACAAAATATACACTTGAAAATCTTGGGAAGGAACCACCCATTAATTCCTTCAAACATTAATTTAAATTAGGTCCCGTGGCCATCTTCTTATATTAAATTTAAAAATATTACACGTATAAATACAACCTAAAATTATCAATAAACTTCTTTCATCCATATTAATTTTTTTATATATATCCATGCATATATTCAATTTTTATAAGCACATGCCCCTCCTAAGCGACACCCTTGGCAACGGACACATCTGTCGGACCAAGGCTATTTTTTGAAGCAGGTTTGTAATATTTTGGGAGGAAAGGGTAAAATTATCCTGGATTCTCGTCATGAGTTTTCGATACTTCTATCAAGACCCAATGATAGCTGTAGAAAATGAAGCATCACCTCAGGAACGTCATGTTTGTTTTGTAGCGCACTGGTTTGATTCCGTTCTGAGTGGTTTGACTTTTATTTCGAGGTGGCACCACGGAAATTCAATCCTCCACATGCTGTTCAAAATAGGTTTAAGAACTGTAGAATAAACTCCTCCTCTCCCTTCACATTATATTAGAAATTTCCATGACGGGGATTCCAGGGAAAAAAAGTCTAAATATTTTATCGTATTCAGAAGTTCTTTATATCATCGTTCTCACCAAAAAGAAATGGTCTATTGTAGCTTTGCCGTTTGTAAATATTTTATCGCATTATACTCTTTTCGACAGATGGGACTGAAATACCTGTATAGTTCTCACAGTTATAAGAATCTTGTCAATAGGATACAAGATAATTTTTGAACTTACTACTAACTCTTGATTTTCAATAACTATGTCTCTTTTGTTTTAAATATAGCACTGGAAGTAGCTATTCAATCAATTACAACTAATCCAGGAAGAACTATTTACAATCGACTGTCTCAACATCTAGCGTATGCAGATGATGTGGAGATTACAGCTTGAAACCGAAGAGTATTTCAAGGAACAATCCAGGAGTTCGTAGAAGCAGCCTGGCCTGAAGGTTGATGAAGATTAGACATGCAAAGTTAAAGAAGCGACAAAGTAGAGAATAGTAAAGTAAATTTCAGAGACCGCAGTTTCATTTCTGTAAACCAATTGAAGTAGGAACCAAAAAGCATGATTACAGATTACAACAAAGTAGAGACCAAAACAGAGGCCAGGGTAGCAGCAGAAAATCAGATGATTTTTCACAACAAAAAAATTATTGAAGTTTAAAGCTCTCTATAAAATAATGAAATTGGTCATCTACAAATCCATCTTAAGGCCAGTGGTGTATGGGAGTAAAACATGGGCTTTGACAAGAAAAGTGGAACGGATGCTCAACTTCTGGGAGAGAAAGATATTGAAAAGGATGTCGGGAGGATGGTTTTTGGAAAAGAGAAGGAATGAGGAACTGATGATCTTGAATTTAGTGAAAAGAGCACAACAAACATAGGCAGGACATTTATAGAGGATTTCCGAACAAAGGATGCACAAGAAGATATTACATGGGAAACCTGAAAAGAGGATGTTCCCGGATCAGATGACTGGTTGGGGTGGAGGAGAATCTAAGGTTGTAGAATATTCAAAGATGAGGAGAGAGAGTAAGAGATGATGGAATTTCGATTGCTGTGTTGGAGGAGGCCCAGGTTCTTATAAGCAGTGTAGTGCCATCATAATAAAAAATAAATATATCCTTCAGGCTTGTGTGATTTTCGACCTACTAAATTACCGTTTGTCGAGGGAGGAAGAGTTGGGTAAGCAAAACCTCATAAAGTTATTGCCCAGAAATGCCAAATCTAAAAGGTCGTCACAGTAAATAATATCTACGACACAACGTTACGAACATTATATATGTTGTTCCAAGTAATCTACGGTAACCGAAAGGTTGAATTGAAGGGGCCACCATAATATATTATGGCATATAATAGCCTACAGGATATACTAGCGCCCATGTGGCAAACAGTCAAAACTCACCTCCTCCAGCGCTCCCTGTGGTGAGAAGCAACCCAGACTAATGAAAGATAGCCGTTTTGTCTTCTGGCAGAAGGGTCCATCTTTTCTTTTTGTTTACTCATCAGTAAATACCATGAGTGAGTAGATTTACTGGAGTAATTCCCAGCAGCAGAGGGGAGAGAGCCATAGAAATGCGGATGGAAGAAGGAAGCTTGAAGTAAGTCCACCAGGGAATAATTAACATCCACCACCACATAATAATCATCATCAAGCACCTCATTATCTACAATTCCATAGCCCAGCCATTCTACATTTACTAACCATCTAATCATAAATGTTTTATTTCGGTCACCCCCTACACCACTTGTAACTTAAACAACAGAAGTTTATTTTTATTCAACCATGTTATATTTTCAATTATACAGTCCACTCAAACCCAACCAGCCAACCAAAAGTAAAGTGTTCCTGGCATTAGGGTGAAGGTATGCTTCATACATATGTATTGAACGAAGTGTATGTATGTACGAAGTGAACATTAAATTTTCATGTAATTATTTGTTAATGAAAATGACTACATTTTATTTCCATATATTTGGAGGTGGGTTCCCTGTATAAGAGAAGGCCCCCCCTCCTTTTACATTAACCAGTAGCAATTAAACTAAAAGAGCGCTAGCCTCCATCGGCCATGACCTTCCCTATCACCTTCCCAATTCATTCTCTTACCTTTTAACCAAATTGAAAAGTACGCATCCAATCGTTCCATTTTCTTTATTGGCCTGGAAGATGGGAGTAACACTGTTCCGCTAAGGACTGCTCATCTGTTTCGTCTTCGTCCTTACATTGAACTAATCCTCTCAGACTTTTTTTTATTTTTTTCCTTCTTTCTTATCAATTATAAAATTTCATTTCTAAGCCTGAAAAACTCTTCAGAGACGAAAAATTATAATGAGATTATTTTCCAAAAGAAAAGTTAAAGGTTTCATACAGAATTAATGATTGATAGTATTATATATTTTTTAAAAATATATTTGACAAATTTACTATGGAAGTAATCCTTTTAATTCTGTTTTTTATTTTATTTTTATACCAGATCGGCCTGGTGGGCCTTGCATGGTTGATATAACTTATATTATATATAATTTTTAACAGTTGATTATGAGGGGGGTATAGTCATACAAATGACACCCCTAACTATACAAAATGTTCTTATTAAAAGAAAAAAAATAATAATAAAATAAATA
>NW_027114389.1:433153-439332 GCF_000696795.3 Halyomorpha halys | reverse complement strand
TCATACAAATGACACCCCTAACTATACAAAATGTTCTTATTAAAAGAAAAAAAATAATAATAAAATAAATAGATAAGAATAATGCTTCTTATTAAAAGAGGAAAATAAAATTAATAACAAAAAATAATGATATTGGTACACTTAAATAAAACAAACAATTATCTTCTAATAGTAAAAAGAAACAAGCTAATTTGAAAAAGGGAAGAGAGAAAAAATAATAATATGTAAATAGAGGTAGTGTGACTATGAATTAATTTTATATTTATTAAAAATTTATAAAAAAATGTCCTGCAGCAGTCTAGGCTTCAGTCTTCGGGTTGAGGTTGGGTTTCCCAGGTTGTAGGTCACTGCTCCTTTAACTGTCGCCAATTGGGAGTGGAACTTCATGAACCTTTTTTGATATAATCCTCTATTGACTCCATCTGTAATTCGCGATCCAATTGGCTATTTCTTATGAACCAAGGAGCTTTAACTGCGATTCTTAGGACTTTATGTTGAAAAGATTGTTGTTTTTTTCCTTTTCGTGAAGGGTTCACAGCCGTACATCAGCAGTGAAGTAACCCTAAACTCTTATATCATCTGTCCAAAACGACAGAATGTGGTACATCTAACACATTATATCTACACACTTTAACACATTGATAGATTGTTAGAGAAGTTGACTGATGAATGAGCACACCAATGAATGTTATGTAGTATATGAGAAAAAGTTGGTTGGGGTTACGATCAGTGAAGTTATAAATCGTAGTTGAATACCTTCAAGGGAACAAGTTAAACACGGAATATTGATGATTTTGGGGAGTTCTTTAGATAACAAAGATTTAAAGTAGAACTTTAAAAATAAATATATACATCCACCAACTAGTAGGGCCAAGCAATAAGTTACTGGAAGATAGGCTAAGTAGAAACTCTCATAGAGAGGGGATGTAGTAGGGGGATTCAGTAGGTGTCGTCTTGTTCATAAAGGATGTCCAGGTTTCGTGGCCCTTCTCACGGCTTCGTCTGGCCGAAGTGCATCTTGCTCCGCTCCGGCTTCTGCTGCTCTCTCAACCCTGGTCCTCTCTCGTCTAAGTCTTCCTTTTCACTGCCACTTCCCTTTTGGGGCGTTACCTTATTTTTGAATCTCATTCCTCATTTTCCGTAGGTGACAAAACGCTCCCGAGGTAGGCGTCTCCCTCCCAGGCCCGAGAGTGGGTGGTAAAGTTTGACATGTCTAGGATGGGCCTGCACCTGCTTAATTTGATTATGGTCCTTCGTCAAAACCTGCCGTTTTTGTTGTAACCACTTAAGTATTGGTAGATCCAATAAGGGAATGTGGCAAACCACGGATGTGTATATATCCGCATAAAAGGTTCCTCAAAAGGCTCCTACCTGAACAGGTGTAAGGAACAGGTGGCAAAAAACCCTAATAAACGACATATTGTTGCAATAATGGCTGATGCCTCGATACATAGCAGGTGTTCTCAAAACGCAGAGCCGTCTTGAAGCAAGAAGCGGAATAGTACGCCAGCCTGATAAGTGCATGGTGTATGAGATACAAATTATATATGTCTTGTAAAAACTCAGGCCATGATACTTAAATACTTAATGGTAAAATGAATAGAGCCCATCCAACAAATCTAATCATTGAAAATACAAGAATACGTCCAAGGTAGTCACCAACTTAGGCTTTGCCTACTTCAACCTGGGATGAACCGACCGGACTCTTTTAACCGACTGGTTCCTGGAAGACAACGTGGCAGAGAATTAGGTGGATTTATTTTTTTAATCCCTCTAAAAACAGAAAAAAAACATTAAATTAATAGGTTACATTACGTATGATCGGATATTACATTTTTCTACCAATGGTACTTAAAGTTATACGGTGAAATACTTATCTGATCTTTCGATATGTCCGTTCCATATTAATCCTACTTGAAATATTTGGAGGTGAGTGGCCTTCCCGTATTGATTAAACAGAATTATTAACTATCATATGTGTCATCGGCATACGTGATATGGATAGTGTTAAGAGTTGTTGGGATGTCAGCTGTACAAACGGTGTACAGGATGGGACTGAGAATACTACCTTGAGGAACACTAGCGGATTGAAAATAGAGGGATTAATAGGAACCATTATGGTTTACGTGGAATAATCTTTCAGTAAGAAAGGAACGGATGATGAGAAAGTATGTAGGAGGTAGGAATTTACGGAGTTTGTAAAGCATCCCTGGGTGCCAGACTGGATCAAAAGCCTGCTCTATATCGAAAAAGACAACGTCCACCACACGATGACATTGCTGGATAGTGGAGTGGGATGTTCAGAATTCAAACTGGTGATCTAGGATTATATAATTGGAATCCAGGATGCGGTATAGGTGTTTCAAAATAAATTTTGTATTATAATACTAACAAAGTCGTGCGTGAACAATTATGATCCTCCCGACTTGTCATTGTTGTGATTGATTCTCTGGCTTTAACAATATAAATTATTTTCATATTTTACACTAATAACCTTTTTAAAACATATATGGTTTATTCTAAATAAAATTTAATTTAAAATAAAGCAAAAATTAGATAACCCATCGACCTTAACAGATGACAACATGGAAATAAATATATTTAGTGTAATTTTAAACGATATAACTATATAGCATTGTTTTAATTATCCATTAGCTTCATATTGAATTCAATTCATTACGGCACTCTTCATCTTACGGTTTTCATAATAAAATTTTCTTAATGTAGCATCAACGTGAGCTAGAAGCCATTTTAATCATGTCAACACACACTCAGGTAGTACTTGGCCCAAACACGTGAGCTGTTTACAGATGGTCTTCGGATCCATTATTTATATTGGCTCATCTGATTGGTTGAGCAGGCTAAGCATTAGGAAAAACGGCCAATCAGCGACTGCTTCTTTCATCCGATTTAGATAAATCACCTTAACCTGAACCTGCATCGAAATTGACACTACTTAGGATTCATTTATTTATTATTGAAGTGGTTTTAGACTTCTAAAAGAAATGACAAAGTTAAGAATTGTATGGCTAATATCTTCCATGTATACATGTCTAATACTTTTGTTCAATAATATGTAGCGCTTAGTTTTTACAAAGTGGTGGGTTTTTATCGCCTTGGTTCCCTTTAAATTTCTTAAATAATTTCCAATTATTTATGTGTTTAATTAGCACAGGAAGAAAAATAATTTTGAAATAATGTTTGTCAAAACGTTTAAAATAATTTTATTTAGTGCCTAGCAAGGTTATTATGAATGAACTGTATGTAAGAAATTTAATTTAAAGAAAATTGACTTAAAGTAAAAATAAGGGAATCTATGGAACAATTTACACGATCATAAAGGGTTGGCCAAGAGAAAACATGGTTAGATTAAGTAAATAATTTTTTAATTAGGCATTGAAAATTATATGAAGATCATTTGGGCAAATAAGAAAATTTGGCGTAAACTCACAGAGGCGGATGCAAAGGCGGCATGTATTCTCTCAGCATTCTCCTCTCTCCTTCTATTCGTCCATCTCTAGCCAGGGAACCACTACCTGAAGTATACGCGTACATGATAACGTTGGTTTTAAGAGAAGAAAAATGACTTTTCTCAACCCAACATAAAAAAATACTCATTTTGGTAGTTATTAATTGAATTATCAGTTGTATCACTTGAGACCAATTCATATTGCACTGATCTAACTTAAAAACTGTATAGCATCCACATCCCCCTATTAGTCGAAATTGTAATATTTACATTTCACTTATGACTAAAATTTTTATGTTCTATGCTGGCACCGATCAATAGACGTTATTATCTGGTCGGTCCATATTTGATGTATTTTTTTTTTTTAATAATAATTGAATAAGTAATTATTTATTTATATAATAAATAAATATTATATAAGAAATATAAAAATAGCTATCTGGATATATGGGAGCTGGTAGCTCAGTGAAAAGGTACTGTGCTTGCTACTAACCCCAACAAAGACTCAGGTTCGAATCCAGCAGTGGCAGATAATTATTTTCTGTTTCACAATATAATTAATCTATTATACTTCCATAAGGAAAGATGTCGCTAGTTTAGCTATAAGAATTAGGAAGTTTTTAAAGGACCGTATTAATAGATTTAAATAAATGATTCTATAGTCATTTCGAAAGCTCATTCTATAAAAAGTTTGCTGATTTAATCTTTTGTGATTATTTTTTATTTATTCTTTTTTTTTTCAGCTCCAAACAAAGTCCCTGAAATAACATGGGGAATATTCATTCCATATTAAAAGGGGTTGTATAAATACAGAATGAAGTTAGATCGAATTACACCCTCTCTACTCGTGTTGTTGACGGCATAAAAAAGTAACAGAATGGAGTGGAAATTCAAAAGTAAAATATTATTTTCTCGTGAGGAAATTTTCACGAGAATATAAAGAATGTTTCCTGAATATAATAATAATAATAATAATTCTGAATAAGGGAATCAGTTTTGGCTAATTTTAAATTTTAAAAAAATCGATAATGAAAAGATTAACTGAAAAACATAAGGTGTAGATAGTTTAGACCGATTAATAACTGGAGAAGATGGTCGGGGGTGCGATCAACAAAAAGAACGTAAATAAACAAAAATTATTTATTCATACGGACGTTTCGACCTGAGTTTCAGGCCTTCATCAGAGCTATAGAACAAAAAGGGGTAACAACCATCATTCAGAGAAACATAAAATTGAAAAGAAATAGTATGCTAACAAATCTGGAATTATACAAAACATTCAATTGAATAATGAAAATATAAAGTTGATTGATAACCATAGAACTAGACAGTAGCAAATAGATAACTAATAATTGATAGATTTATAACATTATATATATATATATATACTCATTTACACATTGTATCATATATTTTAATATGCTGATTCAAATCGTTTTTTTAGTTTTTGACACTACTAACATATCTTATCTTATACATATCTTCTTACCTATATAACATTATATTTCATCTTTCATTGCTATCAATCTACTACTGTACAATTTCTTGGTTATCAAGCAACTATTTTGTATTATTCAATTTAATATTTTGTATACTTCTAAATGGGTTAGTGTACTATTTCTTTTCAATTTTATGTTTCTCTAAATTATGGTTATTATCTCTTTTTGTTCTATAGCCCTGATGAAGACCTGAAACTTAGGTCGAATTTCGGTATGAATAAATAATTTTTTGTTTATTTATGTTCTTTTTTGTTGACCGCACCCGACCTTCTCAAATTAAATGAAACAGTTGAAAATTTAGATGGTGAACACTTTAGAAACAAAAAAAATCATCAATTTGGCCAGTGGTGTGATATTTCCTTACTCTGCTTCAAAACAAAAGTAAAGCAAAAAATGCCACGCCCACGAAAGGAAGGCTAACGTAGATGTTAATAGGAACTTCGGACATAGTAATTTGAAATAGAAGGCAACCAGCGGTTGGCTCGTAATCTTTACCTACTGCTCTGCCACGCCCCTAAAAGGCATACAAGAACCGCCTTTTTTCTTTATTTTTTCTGTCAGCATTCCCTTTCCATTATACTCCTTTCTCCAATAAAGAACAGGTTACTTTGCCATAAAACCATGGTAAATGTTGGATCAGCATGAGTATGCCATCAAAATTATCCTTCAAAAGATTTACGTACGTCGCCAACATAACGTCAAAGCAAAGTATACTTTTACCAATTTTACCCGTTGCATAGCTCTTACCCTCTCGACCATGAAGGGACAGATGAGGGAATGTCCTTCTTCGACTTGTTCAACTTCTAAACTGGTTAATGGAATTAGTTTGTAAGTGTCACATATCCCAAACTGACTGGTGTATACGACACTTTGTTTCGTGACTCAACTTCGACAAAAGTTATATAACGTTTCTGTCATACCAACCCGACATTATTCTATTTAGGAAGTTGTTCGTACTTCATGTTAATCCTATATCCATTCCAGGTTGATTCAATTTTCCAGGCGAATTAAATATTCTCCCTCACAAGGCTATATGTTAATACTTAATTAAAACCCGAGAGTTGGTATAATGTTTCTCAAAATAATATCAGATTGTTTATTTATTTTTATTTTGTTTATCTAGTTTTAGCTAGGACCCTCTGCTGCACGCTTCCTGATGAAGACCTGAAAATCATGTCGAAACGTCGGCGAGAATAAATATTTTTTTGTCT
>NW_027114389.1:422261-433103 GCF_000696795.3 Halyomorpha halys | reverse complement strand
TTTTTTACTATGCTATAAGTATTAATAATAAAGATAGGGCCGCCCGTAGCTCAGTGGTTAAGACATAGGCTTACCAAATTGAGGTCTATTGGTGGTGCCGGTTGGAACCCGGCCTGGGTTTTTAACTTTTTTCATTGAGTAGCGGTCCCATAAATGCGAAAATTTGACTCCAAACCCTGGTTAAGCAGTAAGGACCAATGGGAGTCTTTGCCAAAAAAAAAAATAATAAAGATAAATTAAACCGTTTATTTTAAAACTGACCTAAGCTCATTTGCCAATTATTTCCAGTTACCCCAGTTTTTTACACATACACCTTCACGTTATATATCAATAAAACATTAGAGGTTACTTATATTACGAGTAAATATGAAAATTCCAGACTCATAAGATTTCAGGGTTAGTTCAATAATTCAGCCGTTTATTTTGAAAGTGGCCTAAGTCCATTTATACTTATATTAAGATACGTTTAATGTGGCTAAAAATTATCCAAACTGTTGAAAATAATGTGGAAATCATAGATCACCAATTTTTATAATATAAGGACATTCGTTTTTACCAAATGATAGATATTTTGATATAGTAGAAATGGCATTAAAATAAATAATAATTTAATTTAATTATATTATTTCAAAATTTTTTGAGACAAGGTAATTATTTATTAAATAAAACCAAAAATTAGTATCCAATTCTGTCTCAACACTTTATTTCTCACAAGTCCAACGTTTCGGCCATTCCAGCCATCTTCAAGGACATCTTCAATACAAAACTCCTCCTCACATTAATTCACAATTTCTATTGCAGAATATTCTGCCCAAGTCATTTTCTTTATTCTAATTTCAAAACCCATTTATTTAAAATTTAAAAACATTAACATTTATTTTTCTCTATAAAATTATCAACAATTTAAAATACACCACCATATTGATATGGTGCAGAATAGCCTGCAATAGAAATTGTGAATTAATTTGAGGAGGAGTTTTGTAATGAAGATGTCCTTGAAGATGACTGGGATGGCCGAAACGTTGGATTAGTGAGAAATAAAGTGTTGAGACAGAATTGGATACTAATTTTTGGTTTTATTAAATAATAATTTAATGTTTGTCCCTGAGATTATCATAAAGTGTCGGAAAGGTATTAGCTATAATGTAAATGAAATGAAAAGTGAAGATTTTTTATCTACCAAATTATTAGAAACGCAATTTTAAAAAGGATAAAGAATAATAATGGAGAATCAATAAAATACCGACACCACTGTATAGAAATATCAGACATAAATATCATCATCAATAACATCAAAATTCAAGGACATAATGAATCTATTACGATATATACCACTGGAACATCACGATTTCCTCAAATCCCTTTCTCACACACAAAATGTAAATGAGTAGTAAATTGTTTTCTAATTTATGTTTGTGATTCTTTACGTTATGTTGTTAAAAAATGTTTTGAATAACATAAATTATGCTTTTGAAGTGTTGTGAAGATATGCAAAATAAAATGAGTATTTTTTTTTTTTTTTAATTTGAAGCATCTTAAATTATGTTCAATGGACTCGGGCTCCTCTGGTTTTTAATTTTGAAAGTGGCCTAACTCCATTCTTGGTAAGGAAAGGCAAATAATTCACTTGATAATTGCCATTTTTTTCAATATTTTTACCTTTAGATATATTTAAGCAGTATGTCTCATTAGTATCCAGGTATGTATATTTTTAATTGCACTGAAACACAAACCCTTAAATATCTCAATTTAAGTATAAATAGACTTAGGCCACTTACAAAATAAACGGCTCAGTTAAAAAAAAAAAAATAAATAAATAATCATACATTTACCAAATGGGCTTTAAAATACAAATTCTGAAAATTATCTAATCCAAAATCTGACTCAGCCAAGTTGATCTATACCTTGAATAATATATTCGATAAAAACCTATAAGAAAATGAAATTCATATTCACATGTATCATCCCAAATACCGTTATATCCATATCTCCAAAATAGTAATATAGACAATTTAGAGGCAGTGAATTGTTTACACAATTTTCTAAATCAATTTGAAATAGTTATTTATGAATAGACCTTGACTAAAGTGTTTTGGTCTTTTAACATTAATTGACGCCCGCAGATTTCCGAGATACCCCGATATTTTTTGGATCAGTAGAGATACGCACATAACCCAGTATCACACCGAGCTGAGTGGCTCTATCCATCCTTCCGATGCCAGTATTTCCTAGCTTCCTTTATATTTCAAGTAATTATTACTCAGCGCTCCTCCTATATCCGAGAAACCTGCAATTCAAATTTTCAATCCAATCCCGTACTACCAGGTCCCATTTGTCTGACATCTACCCTCCACCTCACCGAACTGCTGCGTTAGATAAATCATTTTTTAACCGAGCTGCATATCACTGGAACTCTATTCCCGTTAATATACGTCATGTACTAACCCTTCCCTCGTTTAAAACCCTTCTATTTAACTACCTTTTACTTCACCAATCTAATCCAATACTATAATAGTATAGATATTTTGTAACTACCTTCTTATGATATATGTGCCAGAGGTCTATAGGTTTAGAACGCTCGGCTATCATGAGGGGTTTTATATATATAATGTATTGTATTATATATTTGTATTCTATAACCATATTTAAAAATAAAGAGTTTTGAAAATTAAAAAAAAACACTACCTTCTTGTTTTGTTTTTTATGTATTTAGTCAGTTAATATTTAATTTCTTTTTTCTTCCCTGTTTCTAAAATTATTTATAGACAATTTTAATATATGTTATAATCTAATGTGGGAAAACTGTTTTTTTGGCCAATAAATGTTATTGTAAAATTAAAATTACCTTTGTAATTGTTCCAAAATGATCAAGTCCCAGAATAATAAACTATTTTTCATTTCATATAGAGGAATTCCCTAAAACCAGTGGTATAGCTTTGATCTTGGATCTGCTGGTGCAATTTGAGATAGTGACCTAGATTAGGCAGGTAGAGTGAAAGGGGAAAATAAGGCAATCTACGAAAAATGCGTCCCTTTAGTAAAAGAAAAATTCCGCGAGACCTTCGGGGAGTTTACCATGAGAGGACTCTGGTTTGGATCTTGCGAAACAATACCAGATAAAACTAAAATCTTCTTAAATGACCTAGGTGTTAACATCGGGGATGGAGCGATCTTGGCCTAAAATATTATTCTGGATTATTCTGGTATCAGCATTACATACATACATTATCACCAGTATGGTTCGAACATATTTAATATTATTTATTTATTAGTTATTATATACATAATTCTGAAAAAAAGTAGAAAGACAATTGTTAAAATAATATTTTATTATAAATAAAAGGTTACAGAGGCACAACAGAAGTACTAAATAAAATACATCAAAGTAGAAACACTATTCTACTTACCTAAAACAATAGAATTGAATAAAAGTCCCTTTCCACAGTTTTAATGAATATTACAGTGAACTATTACAGGTGATTCAAAGGATCTTTAGGAAGTTATAATTATAAACATAAGCTTATCATTTGAAAACAACAAACAAACATTTTTTATAACCTTCATACAATAGTTCGCATTTCGCTCGCTAGAAGCTCCCGAATGCACAGTCAGCTAAATTATGAATATAATTAACATATATAGGTTAAATAACTATTATTGTTTCATTAATTTTTTAACATATGTATCAATTTATAATCTTTAACATAGATGTTATAAATTTTAACAAAGAAGGTTGACTGTGATAACAAGTTTTAATTTTGTAATTTAATGTGAACAATTGACTAATTAGGGTAATTTTTGGACTGATATAAATGACTTGGGCAGAATAGCTTGCATAACGTTGCCCGAAACGTCGGGATTATTAAGGAATAAAAAATGTTTTAGGACTAAAATAGGATAAAATTTATTTATTTAAACAATTGTTTATCTATTACTTATATATTATTTTAGTTTATTAATTTATTTTTTAACTTATTGTTTTTTAAACTTTATTAACTTAGTTATTTCTTCAGTTTTACTACTACGACTATTATTCTTAATTATTTCTGAATCTCTATTTATTAATAACTTCCTTTTTTATTATTTTCTTTTTATGAGTCTGTACAGAACGTTTCGACAAATATTAGATAAGTCCGAAAATTTCTATAAGATTAATGAGTAGTAGTGTTGATTCCCTGAAAAAAGAGTCAACAAGAAGAAAGGAAGGGAAAGAAAAGCAAATTGATATAGGAATAAAGGGAGAAAAAAATAATGTAGGATAACTTAAAGGGGAAAAAAGAACTATTATTTTGATATGCAAATATAATTTTAAAAATAGGAAAAAAAAATTATATAACTGTTAATCACTTATTTTAATATTTATATTTTATTATAACTTTTTCAATTGCTATTGTTAGTATTTATATATTATCTTAGTATTGAGCGGTATGCAGTGTATTTTGTAGCAACGCGCAGTATTTGAGCAGCACCACTTGCTGTGAAATAAAGCTTTTCTCTCTGGATTATCAATCTATAGCCATAAAGGTTCTCAAGAACCACAGCTGTAGTTTCCCTTAGTGCTGAACATTTTGCCGAAGAACGATCAAATTCTCGAATGCTCCTGCAATTCCAGATATCGCACAATACTTCCTGATATAGCTGGATAGAACGGGCTGGCACACTCCAGGAATAAACCCTTTACAGTCCTCTGAATTGAAGGACGCTTGAAGCCTAATCAACCCTAGCTCACAGTTTTATTGTACCTGTTTGCTTTTATTACGTTTCTTGAATTAGTAATAAAATAAATTCTCAGCTTCGAAGTTGAGTAGCAAAGTGCTATAAGACTCCACTTGGTTATTCAGAGAGGGTATTGAAAATAAAATAAATCCAAAAACCGTTACACATTATTCGAGAATAATATAGACAAAAATTTATCAATTTTTAATTTTTACGTGAAATGCTATTCTGATTACGAACATATCACAAAGGAAAAATTAAAAATGACTATCTCGCAAATAATAGCCAAAAACTGTTTTAGTAGATTTGGGTACTCATTTGATAGAAGGAGATCTACTAATTTATTTTCTACTGATTTTAGGAATTTAGGAGATGTTAATTTTCGTGGCTAATTTATTAGATTTTTAGCTGTGTTGATTTTATATCTTTTTGAATATTGGCTGGTATAAAATCTGGTAGATTTGAGGGAATTTAACAACTACGCTTCAAGAGTAAATTTTACTATACAATTTGAAGTAGGAAACAGAACACCTGAGATTATAGATTGTATTTTAAATTAAAAAATCAAATGGAGAAATAGAAACAAAGTTTTTGCTAAAACCTGTTTACTCTGGAAGATATATACGCTATACCAGCAATTATCATAAACAATATAAAATCAACCCAGCTAAAAATTTAATAAATCAGCCGCGAAAATTTACATCCCCTAAATTCTCCAAAAAGGGGCAGTGGTTTTTATAGGTAAGTTGCTCTTAGTCCGTGTTTGGTTTAATATATATTTTTAGAGTCTTGAGGCGGAGATCTACTACTTTATTTTTTGCTGTTTTTTATTATTTTATGCTTCAAAAAAGCCCGGGTGGGACTTGGACCTGATCTGACAACCTTTGGGTTGGTAGACTGGCGCGTTGCCACGCTGCTACCACTGCCCCTTTTTGGAGATTTAGGGGATGTAAATTTTCGCGGCTGATTTATTAAATTTTTAGCTGGGTTGATTTTATATTGTTTATGATAATGGCTGGTATAGCGTATATATCTTCCAGAGTAAACAGGTTTTAGCAAAACTTTGTTTCTATTTCTCCATTTGATTTTTTAATTTAAATTACTATCTAAAATCTCAGGTGTTCTGTTTCCTACTTCAAATTCTGCAAATTCAAATAGTGCGTTGGTCAGCTGGTCCGATGTGTGACGTCATTCTCCATTTACCTGACCTATTAACAGACTCTGAAGCATTTTAAATGTAATATCGTTATGACATTCTAAAAGAAGGAAGTGTTTATTCACTCAACACACTTTAACATGTTAAACTAAACATCAGGGATACCTCTGGAATAAACGTCACCTTATAAATCAATCAATCTATCAATAAAATAACAAAAAAAAGAAAATCAATTTAGATTTAGATTTTTAAACGAAAATTTTAATATATTTTTCATTAGCAAGTGACTAAATTTAAAACCTCTCTTATATAAATTTCGAAATAAGAAGACAACACAAAGGTAAACTATATCACGGTGGAATATTCACCGTATTACAAAATTTATAACGTGAAGGCCATAAGGAACAATTAGTTCTAAGTCTGTTTTAACGTAAGAAGCTTTTTACTTCAGTAGCAGGCCAATGAAATTTACGTTACTGCGAACCAAATTTCATAAAGTGAAAATATAACTTAGCATCAAGTAAACAACAGTAGCGAAAGTTTTAAGTTTATGTCAAATAAATTGTAAAAAAGAGAATATCACACAAAATTGAGTAATAAGAAAATATAAATATATTCGCTGAGAACAGACTTAATATTTTGATTGTAAATTGTATTAATGAATTAAGAGTTAGAGGTTTTGCATTAAAACTCTTTTGAATAATAGATAAAAAACTTTTATTTTCTTACATATATTTTTTGATAATTATTTTATTTTCTTATAGCTTCAAATATGACAGCCAAAAATTAAATTAGTTTTCGCTAATCAGTGAGAAAAATATATAATAATATTATCATTTAGTAAAAGGAAGATGGTTCGGGTACTGTCAAAATAAGTCAATTAGTAATTAAACTATTTATAATTTCGGCCTAGTTTGCGGGGCTTCGCCAAGCCTAATAAAGATACAAACAACTAAAATAATCTAACAAAAAAAGAGAATAAAATAACAGTAACAGGAATAAAAGTAAACTAAGGTATGGCTAAAATTATGTTAATTTCCCCCACTCCTCTGACCTGTTGACACCTTCTATCCGACTCAAACTTGTTCTTCATCCCGAACGTTGGCTGTCCTACTTCTTTCATTATTTTCTTGGCCTTCATTTTATTCTCATTCCACTTATTTTCTGTCTTTTAATGTGTACTGTATTTTTATTTATGATATTATTGATGGTAGTAGTAGTAGGTCACAGCGGAAGTGACAAGGTGAAACATGTCGAAACTAGCTACTTAAAGTTCTTGGGCAAATTAGTTTTAGGGGCCCGGGGCAGAAACAATTTTATGATTTTAGGTAAATATATAAGAACAATGTTTTCTAGCCTTTATTATATTTGGTAAGGTTGATATGTAGTGAGAGCTCACTGTCAAGGCCTTTACATATGACAGTTAAACGTGGCAGTTAATGTGACTGTTAGTACACTGGCATTACTTGTACTATTAAATATCACGACAGGACCATTGCGACATGACTGTAACTATAAAATAGTTACTCAATGGTAGCGATTAACACTGGAAATTGTACGAAAGTTCACTATAAAGGCGTTTACACCAGCCAGTTTCATTACTCATGACACTTACATTACTTGTACTATCACGCCAGGGCTAGTCCGACAGTATAATCATTACTGTAGCAATCAAACAGTTGCATTTATAATAACTTTCCAAAAGCAGTTATAGTGGCGGGCATTTGTCGGGTGAAACGGTTATTTTCAAGGCGTTGAGTGGGAATATTTGGTCAGAACTGCTTATTAGTTAAGTATTCATAACAGAGCAATTGGCATCTCCAGTTATATATCACTGCCTTTTCTAAATATATAATTATTTGAATCTCATATATTTATAACATTGATTAGCCCCTATAAGCGCACTACCAGTGATGCGGCGAGAGGGATGCGCTGGGATCTTATGAGCTCTGCTCTACCCCTCACACGTGGGGGATAGAGTGGGCTCAGGGATCCTCAGGTCCATTGTGTAAATATTGTATATAAGAGTGTAAATGTGGCGAGAGATTATATTAGTTTTATTATTATTTTATTTTATTTATTTTTTCATACACATAGTTTGATTATGTTTATTTTCTTTATCCTTCTGTTTGTGTATATTTCAAGAGAGGTTTTATTTATTTTTATGTGTTTGTTTTCATTTATTTATTTATTTTTATTTTTTATTTTAGGATGAAAGAGGTCATTCATCACTATTACCTATTGCTCACAACTGTGTGGCAGATTGTAATATCTCTCAATAAATAAAAAGTATAAAAAAAAAGTATATGAGATTCAAATAATTATGTATTTAGAAAAGGCCCTGATAAGGGTTAGGATATTGTTTTAACGATCACTGCCAATTGTTGCTGTGTTATATTCTTACTTTTTTGACCTCATATCTTATTATTCACTAAGCTTTGGTAACTACTGAATCAATATTATTTATTTATCTCAATTTTAGCACTTTTTTTTCTTTAACTTTTAAACTAAAAGTTTTGGTTAATTTAATTCCATACAATGATCTTCAAAGAGATCGAAGACCCACTTAATGAATGGTCTAATTCACTGCTACCTTCTTCTTCTTTTTCTTTCTTCTTCCTTCTTCTTTTTTGCTTGCTCGACTGATCATTAGTGGTCCATGGCCCCCACTAATAACTCCTTGCAGTCTACAGGTCTTTGGACAACTGGTAGCAATCCTCTGGTATAGTCCTCACAGTAACAGTCACAGAGCCTAGAATAAAGCAAACTATAAATTAACCCTTTCGGACGTTATCTAGAAGCAACTCGACGCCACTTTTTACAAAAACGTACATCCTGGAATCTTGATATTATATAGTACAACTTTAGAACCAAGTAAGGCATTGTCATATAATTTAGTAGACATGTATTTATAGAAATTGAAGAATACATATTTACAAACAAAAAAAAAAATATTTCTTATAATTTTCTACATTTTAGTAAATTCTGAAGTAATTATAAACCAATATGTATAGCAGGTTGATTTGTGTATGTTTCATAACTCGTCTTCATTACTGATTTAATCACGAGACTCACTGGATTTAAGTCATTTTACATTTTTTATAAAAAGAAAAAATTGATATAAAATGAAAGAAAGAATACAAAAATAAATGGTTAGGAAATTATTAATGGTAAGTTATGAAATCCCAGTAATGTCTTATTACTGCAGAGAAGTTTACTATTCGATACTTCAACACAATGTGAGTTCTTGTAAATTTATTTTCTCAAATTTCGGATTTCTTTATTATCTTTTCAAGTTTCCCTATATCGTTAACCATACCCGTGTACCTTTGTTCCACTAATTCTACACATTGCTCAATGGATTAGAAATGTGTATAATCACAGTTTGTAAAGTGTATAATCAATGTTTGTATAGTGTATAATCACTGCTTGTAAAGTGTATAATCATATTATGTCAAGTGTATAATCACTGTTTGTAAAGTATATAATCACTATTTAGTAAAGTGTATAGTCACTGTTTGTAAAGTGTATAATCACTGTTTGTATAGTGTATAATCATTCTCCGTAATCGAAAATAAACTTCTATTTTATTATTATACTTTCGACTTGTTTACTTCATGCAATAACCTTTTTGAGAGGCTGTGGTAGCGGTTGAGGCACCAATTTAGCAATCTCGTGCTGCAGTGGCGTCGCTTTGAATCCTGACAGGTTAGGTTAAATTTTATTTCAAGGTGGGCCAATGGAATCAACTACCTTTCTACTCTGGCTAGAATAGGTTAGTAACATGTAGATTTTCCTGACCTCAAGTTAAAGGCCTTATTTTTTTAAGACTTTAAGAAAATAAGAATGTTACGAGAACAGGATTAATAGTTCGATCCGAAATACATGAACACAAATTTGATTAGAGACAGGGATGGAACCAAATTTGTTCCTCCATGTCCGATATTTTCAAATGAAATTTTTCGATTATAAGAACATATTTATTGAAGTTGTAAATTAAAATTAATTATGTTCTTATAATCGAGCTTTCCTACTTTTAGTAAAAAGGGAGCAAAAAGTAAACAATGTTTTCCATATTATAAGGATGAAATATACATTATAATTAATTACTTGAAGAGGACATTAACTCATGCCATCTATTGGCATCCAATGAACCAGTAGGAATATAGGACCCTAGAGTGAACAAAGTCCAAAGTGAAAAGAGACTCTGAACTCAGATCTTCCCAGGGCCGCAGCATTTTTCACTTGTGTTTTATTAATTCAATATGGGTAAATAATTCTACACCGCACCCAGGCAGAGGAGTAGAGGCAGGATGAGTGACGAGAACACGGAGGAAGAACAAGCTTCAACAAAAACTTCACCAAAAATATTCACCAGTCTAAAATAATCAATCATCATTCAAGTAAAACTGTATCATTCTATACATTATCTTAGTTTAATAAATAATAAAATTTAATTTATTAACAATACTAACCCATTCGTTAATTAGATCCTTTTTTTTTCTCTTTCTTCAATTAATTTTATTTTCTCAATCAAAACTAATAATACAATAATATGGATATGTGTGTATAATAAACGTGAATATCCTTTCTTTGCCTGAAGGGCAGTTCAGCCATTCAGCCAAGCCCTACATAAAACCTTTATTATCGATTAATTCATAAAAACTGATTTTATATGCATCCTTTTAGCTAGCCCCAGATAAAATGAGTTTTTTTTATTAATTAATCCAGAATAGAAGTTTTATTTCCCTTTTCACCATGCTTAATGTATTTCGAATCCATTATTAACACAGTCCACATCATTCTTACCAGCAATATCAATCAGTTATAATTAATTCATATAATCTTTCCTGGCATTGTACATTATAAGCTACGCAGAGAATATCTGAATTAAATTTACGTCAGGCGTCTGAAAAGAAGATGGCCACGAGACCTTCTAATTTAAATTAATGTTTGAAGTACCACCAATG
>NW_027114389.1:415679-417926 GCF_000696795.3 Halyomorpha halys | reverse complement strand
TGTATGAGATCATTTATCAATATTACCTATTGCCCACAACTGTGTGGCAGATTGTAATATCTATCAATAAATAAATCTAATTAAAAAAAAAATTTAAAAAAAAAAGAAAGAAAAGAAATTCATCGTAAATACATTTTTTATTTATTTATTTATTTAATGTAATTTACAACTGTACAAAATAACACAATAAGTAAATATGTAGTATGTTTCATATACACATGAAAATCTTGGGAAGGAACCACCCATCGGTGGTACTTCAAACATTAATTTAAATTAGAAGGTCCCGTGGCCATCTTCTTTTCTGACGCCTCGGAAGGTTAAGGATGAAAGATTAAGAATTAATGGGTTAGGATGGTTAAGGAGTTTGGAATGAAAAGACGCATATCTGTTTTGGGCCAATTCTGCAACGAATGGGATGTTAAGGTCTTTGTGAATGAGTTTATTTGTAACGTAATAAGGAGCATCAAGGATTTTGGATTGTAAGGATTGGGTGCGGGAGGAAATTGATGGTTTAATTTTTTGTAGTGAATGGGAAGTAAGTAAATAAATCAATAATGTTTTAAAGATATATTGAACAAAAAATTACAATAAATTATAAAAGGGAAAAAAAGAAAATAAATTACTTCTTTATAAAATAAAATAAAACCAATATCCAGGATCACGAAATTGAGACAGTAATTAGACCCAAAATACTGTGTGCATCGGAAACACTTTAACTAAATAGAATCGAGGGTCTCGAAAAATTGGAAAGAATCGAAAGGAGAATTCTGAGGAAGATTTTAGGGCCTAAAACCAACAGTGATTTTGAATTTAAAATGAGTCCCAATGAAGAACTATATTTAAAAATTGAAGAAACGAAGACTACAGTTTTACATATTGATAGAACGGACAAGGATAGACTAATAAAGTAGCTCTTTGGACCTATTAAGAAATTACAAATGCAAACCCACTTGGTTTCGAGAAGTAGAAAATGACATGAAGAACATCGGTTTGAACACAGAGATAATATCTGACAGAACACTATTTCGAAAAACTATACAAGAGGCAGGTTTTCGGGAAAGGGTAAAATCAACATGTGGAAGGAAATAGATTCAGGAGAAGGAGTGGCATTATTATATACAGTTGTAAATCCCAACAAAGAAATCAACATATCTCTTAATTTTGATATTTTTTCCAATATCCAAATAGGATAAATTCAATTCATCTCATTTTATTTTTATTTTAATATTTCGAATAGGTTAGCAATATTTTATAAAGATATTTATGATATAGTTTAAAAATTACTGATACAATAATAGGTGTTTTAAGAAACAATTACTTTAATTGTGAGTTTTCTGATTTTTAATTTTTTTTTAATTTGGATTTAAATTCCCACATTTAACGTTTTGAGATTTGAAAGAATTAGTTGATATTTGTTATTCATAATAAAATAATTTTAAAACAATTATTAATTCTCCTGAATAGTACTATATATAGTATATAGTACTATTACTATTATAGTTATTGGATATGGACGCCTGGATTGGAAGGCTCATTTCCAATATATCGGTGAGACAATTATCGCAGAGCAATCAAGCACTCGACACCTATCAGAGGCAACCCTTCCTCTTCCTCCTCAAGGACCTTCCAGGAGGGAATTAATTAGAGAACATTGAATACTCCAGGGCCACTACTAGCACTAGGAGGTTCCTGTCTTCGTCAGTTCCACCAAAAGATTGATGACTTCCTTTAATTGAGTTGCTTTAATTTATTCCATCAGTTGAGGAGCTAGGCGGCCATCCAGGTCACAATAGGTGATTCCAATCCCAAGTAGGACCTTAAAGGAAAAGGGGCTCAAGACTTGGAGGGCCCAACATTGTCCGTGGAGGTTCTTAATGGTGGCTTTAGAAAAGGGGACATTATTCTACATAATGGATGGAATCGGATAGTGAATTTTCTCTAGGTCTTCAAAAATGTATTTATTTAAATAATATGAGGAAGATATTCTTTTTAAAAACAATTTTGATCCTTTTTCTCTCAACTTTATTCTTATAATTAACATAAAAGTGGTTAATAAAAGTTTTAAATTTGGGAAAGAATTTTATAGAAAAAATTGTAAGTAGGAATCTATATTTTTTAAAAGAAAGACAAAAGATTTTATAGTGTTATTGTGATATTATTTTAATGATTAATTATTTAAAGATGGGACAAAGGCAATTAGCCGGCATTTAAGAATTTTAAAGAAAAAAATGAAAACAAAATAAGGTA
>NW_027114389.1:414850-415629 GCF_000696795.3 Halyomorpha halys | reverse complement strand
ATTTTCAAGTGTATATGAAACATACTACATATTTACCTATTGTATTATTTTGTACAGTTGTAAATTACATTAAATAAATAATAAAAAAAAAATTTACGTCAAAGAAATAATGATTTCCTTTGAATTAAAAAAAAAAAAGAAAGTAAATATTAGTTATAGGCAACGTATGTTGACCCAATTTACTCAGAGCAGTTGGAATAAGGCAAACTGTCAATTAGCATCGAAGGCTATCTCCGGGTCAATATGTCACAGTCCTGTTTAGTGGATTCCATAAGAAAAGTTTACTTAGTTCAGTTTACTTACGCTGTAGTCGTCATAACGATACCAGTTCAAACCGGTGTTGAATAACTTGTTTTATTTACCTTACAGGTTAACTGTTGGTTATTACCAAACAAACAAACAAAATGTCAAATATTTTTTTTTAGGAAAAAAAAAAAAAAAAATTTGCTTCTTATCAGATCAGCAACTATTCAACAGATGAATTCAGTTTCGGCATCCCGCTTTCCATTTAGGGAAACTTATATTTAAGCAGTAAATAAAAAAAAATCATTAATTTCAGAATCTGAAATTTTTATAGTTCCATTGTTACCTGAACTGAGAGCTCCAGTAAAAGCTTCCCTCCTGTCAAGTAGAATATAATCTCGAAAATTATTATTTTTGGATAGGAATGTTAACAAAAAAAAAAATAAGGTTAAGGAAAATGAAGATGAAAATTAATTTTAAAAAAATAGCATAAAAAGATCCCGAAGCCTGGGTAATACACCCAGAGACTCTCCAGT
>NW_027114389.1:407080-410615 GCF_000696795.3 Halyomorpha halys | reverse complement strand
GGAAATTTGTTATAAAAGTAATTAAAAGGAGCTGTTTGTAGGAATCATTGAAAATGACCTGAATGGTCGAAACGTCGGATGTTTAAAAAAGAATAAAGTTGAGAGAAAAAGGATGAAAATTGTTTTTAAAAAGAAACTAAACCACTCTCAAACAAGTATAAAAATAAATCTAATGAGGAAGATAGTTTGTGCTATTATAATATTAGTGCTAAATTATTTCAAAACAAATTTGATCCTTTTTTTCTCAACTTTATTCATTACAAACCTTCCAACGTTTCGACCCTCAGGTCATTTTCAAGGATACCTACAAAAAGTTTTTATTTTTATATAACAATTTCATTATTTCCTTCACTTACATACTGATTTCTCTGGCCCTACCTTCATTTTGATGTCACTTTCTTTTTTAAAAATCTTAAAAATGCAGGCTAATTACCTGTTTTAAGACAGATCTGTTTTAAGGTTGCAAATGTAAATAAAAGAGAAGTGGATTGTAAAAGTTTTAAATTTAAGAAGGAATTATATAGAAAAAGTTATGTAAGTAGGAATCAATTTTTAAAAAACAAAAATTTTATAATGTTATTATGATATTATTTTAATGATTAATTTATTTAAAGATGGGACAAAGGCAATTAGCCTGCATTTTTAGGATTTTTAAAAAAGAAAATGACATCAAAATGAAGGTAGGGCCAGAGAAATCAGTATGTAAGTGAAGGAAATAATGAAATTGTTTTATAAAAATAAAAACTATTTGTAGGTATCCTTGAAAATGATCTGAGGGTCGAAACGTTGGAAGGTTTGTAATGAATAAAGTTGAGAAAAAAAGGATCAAATTCGTTTTAAAATAAATTAAACCACTCTCAAACAAGAATATATTAATAAAAATTAATCTAATTAGTGCTAAAGTTTTGGTCAGAATTTGATACCTTCATCAGGGCTAAGAACAAAAAACAAGTTAAAAACTATAACAATAAAAGGAAATACAGATTAACTAGAAAAGAATAGTTAATATGGATGCATAGAAAGAAAATGGGTAGTTTAAAAAACAAAAAAATATTTATTCATGCCGACATTTTGACCTGAATTTCAAATCTTTATCAGGGCTAAAAAACTAAAAGAGATTCAAAGAAACATAAAAAATAAAAGAATATAATAACCAAACAAATTTGAAAATATATATAAGAATGAATTAAATACAAAAAAGTTGATTAATAACAATAGAAATATATAATAATAGATTTACAACAATAGAAGATGTAATATAATATTATAGGTCGAAACATCGGCATGAATAAATAATTGTTTTGATAAAAAGTTTTAAATTTAAAAACTTCCAATTCGAATATAATTTATTTTAAATTAACATATTGTTGAACTACGTTTCGAGACCACTGTCCCATACTCATGTAACATTTTAATTTCACAAAGAAAATCATGCTATATTATATAATATTGCTTCTTAAGTGTAACGCAACTCTCTTTTCCAAGTAATGTAGATATGATATGATTTCCTTTGTGAAATTAAAAATTTTGACTAATCATGAGGTTATTAAAGTACATCAACATGGGACAATAGCTCCGAAACGTTGTGTAACAATATGTTAACTTAAGATAAATTACATTCGAATTAAAAGTTTTTTAACTTTTATTGAATTGACTTACCAGACTTCCTAAAGAGAAAATCCAGAATAGAATTGTTTTGATTATTTGCTGACCGCACCACCCGACCATCTTCTCCACATAAATAATATACTGAAAGATTGATGATTGACCGTGCGTATCAATAAATGGAATTTGGTCCGAGTAAAGTCAAATTAAATTTAATTTCATCATGCCCGGACCAAATTCCATTTATATATAATATACATTTGAAAATCTAATATGTTAAAATATTTACAAAATAGAAATTATACTTGAGTCTATTGTATAAGTTTAAAAAAGATACAATAAATTTGAAGCAACACTGCAGAAATTTTAAGCAAAATTAATTAATAAATAATATGGTTAAATTTTATAATACCATTTACAATTAATTACCTTTGATATGATTTAATAATAAAATAAATAAGAACTTAGACAAAAATACAATTTGCAATAAATCAATTATGTACCTAACCTAACTCTAAGGAATATTACAAATAGTGTTTGTTAAGTGAATGATAATAGTGTTAAGTTATTCTATAATTAAAAGATTTAAAATTTAAATGAAAAATTGACAAAATAGGTTATTAAACATATCACAAGGCAAGATTATTAATAAATTAATATCATCCCCTCTAGTTTTATTGTTACATAAGTTGATTTGACTAAATTTATTGACCTGGGAAGAATAATCCATTTTTAATAATGGATGTGAGCTGTAAATTTATATTTAAGTGCTAGAGGATGGTCAAGTTGGCCAAAACGTCGGATAATAAAGAGTGTTTAATTCTCGACTTGGATACAAATTACTTTATTTAAGTAACTTGATACTTTTTATTTTTAAGAATTAAATCAATGTTTTCGTTCTTTTTATATTTTTTAGTCATTTTGTAATTTCCACCATGGGGACTTTAGGGTTGAAAAATGAAAAATGTATTTTAAAGAACATACTGTACTGATAAGTATAAAGGATTTAAGTCCAACAATGTCAGACGTGGAGTTAAGTACGAATCAGACTCAGAAAGAAATGTTCTATCGATTGGTATAAAAGATTTAAATTGTATATTATGATAATATCCTGGTTAAAACCGTAATGAATGGATGAGTTTTTATACAATTTTTTGTTAACTTCATACTAATTAGCACAGATATGTTCTTCACGAAATTTTCCTTGATATATTATTTATTACCGTTATCATGTGACGGTTTCTTTATTCTTTCTTCCTTTCTTTATTTTTTGTATACATAGTGGAAGTTATACCACTTTATTTTTGATGAAAAAATAATATTGATTCTGCTAAAGGCATTGTTGGGACATAAAACAATGGAAGCCATAAAACCTTAATCTATCGCCACTTGGGGTAATAAATTTCTATAAAGTTTAGTGTTATTATTTTTTTTAGATAACACCCACATATCTTCTTGAGGGTTAATAGAAATTAAATTGATGACTATATTTTATTTCTTAGAATTTATTTTATTTAACTATATTTTATTTCTTTCATAGCGAATTAGGCCAAGGCCATAAAAGGTTATTTTTATTGTTTTTATTAATGCTTATTTTTATTTTCCTGTCCTCTTAAACATATAATAAAGTATAAAACCCGTGAGCCCATCTATAACAGCCAATTTTGACATCTAAGCACCTCTATGAATTTTTCAAGTTTGTATTCGATTTATATTTTCGATTTTTCATAAGTAAGTAACACTTATTCATTTTTTGGTTTCTTTTTACCAAGCAAACACAACAGCTAGGGTATAACTTCACCTATTGCTATATATTTTTAATTACCTCCTTTTATTCTTTTTTGTAAGCATCTCACTCTTTGTCTGAAATTATCCTTTTCTTGCACATTTATAATGGGATAATTTATAAATCTCAAATATAAACTAGGGA
>NW_027114389.1:395256-407010 GCF_000696795.3 Halyomorpha halys | reverse complement strand
ATACGAAAGTAAATATGTATGCACGTAACTAAAAGAGTGAATTAATAAAAGTTAGAGAATGCATTCATAAAAAATATTAAAAATTTAAAAAAAATCTAGAATAAATAAAATGATACAATTAAACCATGAGGTTACAGAAAAAAACCAACTAATTAATTAAATTCAAGAACTAAAAGTACATGAGTAATAAAAATAAAATCATATCAATACAATAAATTTGTAGGATCTTTACAATAAATAAATTAATTAAAAATTTAAAATAACAGAGTTAAAACATAAGGCATACGTTAAGAAAAAAATATATATCTAAAATATTTTTTTTCTTATCTTTATATATCCTTTTTCTTTTCTTTTTCTCAAGGTGTGTCCTATATTTTTATTTGATTTTAATATTGCAATTCTCATAATATTTAAACTTCATATGATACACTAAATATTTGCACATTATCTTCCAATACTACTTATGTATCAATAAAAATAAATAAATGGAGGGACAGGGGTTCAGTACTTTGTAAGAAAGTATTATCATTAGACCAAAGGTTTGTGCCAGGAGGTGATTTGGTCTGAGTCACGCTCGGCCCAATTAGGGGTACCAACTTTATGAGTTGGGTCGAGCCCACAGGGCTGACTCATAGCAGCAGTGAAACAGAAAATAATTCTTTGCCACAGCATGATTCAAATCCAGGTCCATGGAGTTTGGAGAAAAGTGTCTTACCACAGAGCTACCCACTCCCACCTTTATGTATAGAAAAAGAAATTTGAAATAAATGAAGCGAAAATAAAATAATAATCTTTATGGATTTAAAAATAATTTATATCTTTCTAATTATTCAATGACTGAACTACAATGTTCTATGCTTTGAATTAAAATAAAATGGTCGATTTAAAGGTTTAATGTAAATACAAATTGAGTTATCTCAATTGGTTCTTGATTTCTTTGAAACCACAAGAGAATGCAATGGGAGATTTCCCTGAAGTTCGGGACAAGAAATATCCATTTTAGTAGAAAATGTTGTTCAAAAAGAGACATGAGAACAAATTCCCTCTAGAATAATTGATACAAGCTCACGGCTAGCATATATAAAACATGAACACAGGTAAGTTTATTAAAAACAAAATCCTCCCGACTCGTTAATGTTGTGACTCGTTGTCTTATTTTAAACAATAAAGCAGTTCCCATTTTTCTTAATTAAATTTAAAATAATAAACTTTAAAACAAATACCCTTAATCTTAAATGTTATGCTTTGCTATGTATCGAGGCATTAGCCATTATTACAAGGACATGTCGTTTATTAAGGTTTTTCGCCATCTGTTTCTATACCTGTTCAGGTAGGGACCTTTTACTGTGTCCCTGGATATATACACATCTGTGTTTAGTTTGCCACATTCCCTTATTAGATCTACCAATACAAGTGTTACAACAAAAACGACAGGTTTTGACGAAGGACCAGAATCAAATTAAGCAGGTGCAAGCCCTTCCAGGACATGTCAAACTATACTACCCCCTCTCGGGCCTGGGGCGTATGCCTACCTAGGGAGCGTTCTGTCACCTTTGGCCAATGAGGAATTAGATTCAAAAATAAGGTAACGCCCCAAAAGGGAAGTGGGAGAAAAGGGATAGGACAACTAGACCAGGAAAAAGGGCAGTGAAGAGGAGGGCTTGGGCCAGGTTTGAGAGCAGCAGAAGAAACAAGAGCGAAGAGGGGCAAGATGCACTTCGACCAGACGAAGTCGTAAGAAGGGCCACGAGACCTGGACATCCCTTATGAACGAAACGACACCTACGGAACTACATCCCACGGCATGAATCAGCAGCTATAAGTATAAATTAAACAATAAGTAATAATGTAATAATCGATATTTTATGGCAACCATTCATCTGAATCATTTGAATCATAGTAATAAATTGTAAATAAATACTTAATCTCTTTATATAGTTTATATTATATAACTCAATATACCACCCCTTACTATATTATATAATTAATGGTAATTATATTTTATAGAAATAAAGATATTTAATTGGTAAACTGGTAAATACAAAACAAGCCTTTCGAAAATAATCCAATTATAGTAACAGTTTTGGAGGACTCTATAAATTAATTAATTAACTTATTTTTGGATAATTGCCTTCAGCGATCATCCTGGCATCCCGACTAAAACCTGAAACAGTACATAGCCTTATTAATATTAAATTTTTAATTTAAAAATATAGATTCAAAATAAAGATATATGAGCGGCCTTAGCTCTAATTTTATATATTATATTTTAGAATAGACGACCTAATTATAATATTATATGTGGGAGATGAAAACAAGTTGTAAGGTGCGGAAGGATATCTGATCCCAATAGTTGGCAAGAGTGCGTTGTGGTCTAGAACTGATAACACTGCGAACTGAACCTGGCAGTGCCTATCTCCACTCTAAGCTCTAGTCCCCTCGGGGCAACTTAAGCGCCACAGGAACTTAAGTGTTACAGTCTAAGCGCTCTCTTAATCATATTTCGGAACTCGGCTTTCCGAGCGTCAACGTCTAGATAAAGTCATTTGATTAATTGTGAATCTTAGAGACATATTATTCATTTTCGTTACAACAAACTTCACAGAATTTCTGTTTTCCCCTCGATAGTTCAAATAAATTAGAAAAAAAAAAATTCAGAACCTTAAGATTAAAATGCAATCACTCCATGTTTTGACTTCTTTATATTTTGTTATATTGTATTCTTGGAGGAAAAAAATAATATTCGTTATTTCTCTCTCAAGAACTCTAAATCTATATTTTTATAGCAACAGAAAAAATTGTTGTATTTAAAATTTTCCTATTTTCTCACCTTGAATACTATCCCACCATTCTACTCAATACCTAAGGACATAATCAGGGTGGTAAGAAAAAGTTGGACATTGCGGGCATAGCACCATTTTTTAAAAACTTCTATTAAAGTTCCAGTAAGAATTTAAGAACTGAAATTAAGATTAGCCACATCTCCATGGAATTCTCTTTCTTTTTTATACATCATTCGACAAAATTCATAGCTCCTGGGGTATCGATGGTACCATTTTATGTATTTTGGATGTATATTATTTACGATATATCATTTTTAAAAAGTGCTATTAAATTAATTAATTAATTATTAAAAATTGATAAAAAAATAGATTTTGTTGCAGAAGGGAAAAGAAAATATCGAAATAATGTGGCTGGTGAAGAAATTCTATTAGAATATATACCTCGTAGTTCTAGAGTCAAAGAGAAAAAATATCAGTTATTTCAAACCAATTTTTTGTAACTTTAATGAAAACTATGTATAATTAATAATCTAATGATGATAAAAAAAATACACATACAATAAGAATATATTAATTATAGATTTAAAAAAAAAATGTTAAGTTATAAGCAAAATAATTAAAATTGAATGTTAATTAAATTATATTAAATGTAAATTAATAATAAAAAAGTTATTTTTATGTGATAACAGAGTCCTAACCTGTTGAAGGTAGGTTCTCTTTTAAGTGATAAATATAAGTGAAAAAGGAGAAGTTTGTTTGTATAAAAGAATATTTAAATTTAAGATATAAAAAAAAGTTATGTAAGTAAGAAATATATTTAAGATCAAACATTTTATGAAGTTGTTATGATATTATTTTAATATTTAATTTATTTTAAAGATGTGACATGGGCAATTAGCCTGCAAATTGAGATTAAAAAAACAATGACATCAATATTGAAGGTATGTCCAAAGATATCAGTGTGTAGTTAAGGAAATGATGTAATTGTTATGAAAACAAAAAATTTTTATAGGTTGTCTCCTTGTGAATGGCCTGAGGGCCGAAACGTTGGAGAGTTATTAAACAATAAAGGTTGAGAGTAAATCTGATCAAAATTGTGTATATTGATAATAAAATAAACCACTCTCAAACAATCATATAATACATAATTAATCTAATAACCTAAATTAATGAGCCTGCCAAATAAAGCTCTGTAACTTTAAGACTACCAACAACACTAGATAATTTAAGAGAACAACATTTAAAGTAAAATAAGTTAAAACTAAAACATGAGCCCTGATAGAGCTATTTACGTTCGATAGTTTCCATGAGCTTTTTAAAAAACAACAAAAAATGTACTAAAACAATCAGTCGTTAATCACAGCCGCCATTTATTATTTCGCCTACCTATAATTGGCAGACTCATCAATTTTGACAAGTAATTATACATAGTTTTCATTAAAGTAACCAAATATTGGGGTGAGATAAATTACTTTTTTCACCCCGACTTTTGTACTATAAGTTATAGATCGTAAATGAATTTCTTTATCTGCCACGTTATTTTCTTTTTAGTACAAGAGCCGGGAAGAAAATATGGCAGTTATTTCAGCCCAATTTATGATTACTTTAATGGAAACTATGTATAATTACTAGTCAAAACTGATGAGTCTGCCAAGTATAGGTAGGGGAAATAAAAAATGGCGGCTTTTTCAAAACGTTAAAAAACAATAATTTTTCATCTCTATATCTTAAAAACTACCAACAACCCTAGGAAATCTAAAAGAACTTTATTTAAAGAAGAGTAAATTTCCAGAAATATTAGCCCTAATAGAGCTATTTACGTCGTATAATTGTCGAGATATAGCTTTTTAAAAAGCAACATTTCATAAAAATGTACTGAAAGATTAGTAGTTAGTTAATTTATTTTGAGAAATCTATATCTCAGGAATCATAAGACGTATAGATGTCTGTTAGCACTCAAATTAATGTTAGTTAAAGAATAAAGTAGTTCATAACGTTTGTCTCCGTAGAAGTAGTATTATTTATATTTAATAAAATAAACTTAAAAATTATAGCAATATAAAAATAAAAATGTTTCGTTCAAAACTTCCTATTTTAAGATTTTTTTTTTTAAAAACAAAAAAATAGCAATAACTTTATCACATTTCCACTAATTTATTAAGAACTTGGGGACGTAAATAGCTTTGTTATTTAAGTAAAAGCTATGTGATTTGTTAGTTATTACCAGATTTTCCTTTCTCATTTATAAATGTTGTGATTGAAATAAGAAATGCATAATACTGATTGCTTTGAGTGTGGCAGATAGTATTATTATTTCAATTAAATATATTATTATTGAAGGAACGATATATGAAACACGCAGTAAGGGTAAGTGTCGTCATCGGAACCATTTCTAATCTTAGTTCTCAACAGAATTCACTTTTTAAGATTCCCCTGAGTTCAGATAACTAAGAACTAAAAAATTTTCTATGTATCTGAGTTTGGGTATTTGAACGGCATAACTCAAAAAACGAAAAATTGGAGCAACGCTGTAATTATATATTTAAAGTGTGTAAAATTCTTGAATGTAACCTTTTTCGCTAAAATCGTCTAATCAGAAGTGTCACATTTTATAATAAATTCATCACTTTTTTACCATTTTCATAAAAAATTACTTTTATGATTTGGGTTAAATTCATCATATCAAATTACCGTTAAGAAGTACCAATATTAAAATATCAAATTAATATCAATTATCAGGTATGCAATTATCAGTTAGGTTTCATCCTCGTTGAATTAGTTTGGAATATTTTAAATAACGAATTTTTATAAAATCCTTTTTTTTTTTTAATAATTTATTTATTGATATTTACAACTGTATATATATATACACATCAAGTAAATTTGCTGTAAGTGATATGACATTATAAAAACATGTGGAGAATCTACCCATTGATAGAACTCCAAAAACATTTCTAAAGGAGAAGATCTCGAGGCCATCTTCTTTTCAGACGCCTAGGAGGATTATTAGGTAGTGAAGGAGAAGCGAGGTTAGAAACGAGTTGGTTTGGGTGGTTGGGAGGTTTATTATGGAAGGATTGGTATCTGGTTCTGGCCAAATCGGCAACATAAGGGACATTGAGGTCCTGATGGATGATTTGATTTGTGACAAAGTAAGGAGCATTAAGGATTTTACGAAGGATTTTAGACTGTAATGATTGGATTCGAGAGGAATTAGATGGTTTAGTGGAGCCCCATAGCTCAATTACGTATGTCCAGATAATTTTATATATGTAAAATTAAATTTATATTGGTTTTTAGATTTTATTTAAACAAAATAATGGTCATTTGAATTTTTCATTTCCGAGGTAATGATGTTATTCGTATCTCAATTGTGGTGATTTTTTATGTTCATTTTGTGAACCGTTAGAAAGCGGTAATATATTCCTAGAAACATAAACAAAATAATTATAAAAACTTGAACCACCAATACACCTCAGGAATATAGATGGATTCTAAGGAAGAATTTCTCGGACATTACAGGGAGTAAGTTGAGGACATGGCAGCAACCCTTCTAAAAGCTTTTAAGGAATTGGGCGTTGGACATCTTTGATAACAACAAAATTTAATTTGAACCCACATAAAGTTGCCTTCGTTACTCCCCCACAGGACTCCATCATAGATTCTATTTCAAGACGATGTTTCAATAAGCGGAAGTGCTACAGATCGTATTAGCTTGAACATAGGTCGACCCCAAAAATAATCTTCCCGCCTATTTTAAAAATAATATTAAGGGAAAAATAAGGGGAGTAGAAATTGAGATTATTTTGAAACTCAACTTGGATACAAATTATTTTATTTAAACAATAAGCCAGTCTCAAAAAAAAAAAGGTTATATAAACTGTATTGTTGTTTTACCATCTGTTTTTTTATTTAATGTTGATAAAACTATAAATTAATCTAATAATTAAATATATCCAATTAGTGAAATGTACTGTCTATCAAACTTTAATAAGGCATTAAATTAACTAGCATTAATGATTAATTAAGTATATATTAATAAAATAATTAACCTTAATTTTAGCAGACGTTATGTAATCATGCCAGTGTATTTTTTTAATACAATATGAAATATGTAAATAAAAAGACTTCTTATATTCCTTAATTATAAATTAATTAACCGCCGATAAACTAATTAAACTATCAAGGACTACCGCTTTCTTTTTCTTTCTCTTCGTTCTGTTACTGGTGGGGAGGGTTTTCGATTTTATATTCTCCATCGTAAGGCCATTTTTAAATTGTGTGATTGGCCGGATCGAAAAGGCCTCGGTGAAACTGAACCCTGAAGGTCCCCAGGAGGAAGGTCGGTATGAGGATATGGGAAGGAAAAAAATAAATTGGAACGTGGTGAAAGCAAGGACATGATTATCCCTATTACAGGAGATGAGAGAAATCAACCCTTTGGCTGCGTCCCCAACGCCCTTAACTCCCTCAAGAAGTTTTGTTCCTCACTGGGTTTGTGAAAAACTATCTAATCACTTATTGAAAAAAATCCAGGAATAGAATTTTCGAACATATTACTCTGTCCATAAAATTAAAACAAAGGCTTGCAACTTTAAACTTGAATTCAGAACATTAATGTTCTCAATCATAATTTAATGAGTGGTATACCTGAGAGAAGCTCTGAGATCTCATAGAGCCTTGCTTTGCCTTCCTTAAGGGCAAGGATTGGCTTAGAATTTCCCAGCGGAATGTAAAGATTGTATCTAAGTGCGAATGTGTATTTATTTTTTTTTTACTTAAATTTAATTTTTTTTTCTTGTAGATAAATCATATTTTTTTTATTATATGATCAGTTTTATATTTTTGATATATATTCATATTTTTATTTAAATAAATAGTGATATTATTTCCTTTTATTCAAATATTTCTTTATTATTATTATTTTTCCTTTTAATTCAGTTAGTACTATTGTTATAATTTAAATTGTTTTTGTCTGTTTTTTTTTATTCTACTTTTATAGTATACATTGTTTGACTGACTGTTTAAACAATAATATTTAATGTCTTTAATTTGTAAAAGATTTCATTAATATCTCAATGAAATATATTATTATCAAAGGAACTATATTTGAAACACACAGTAAGGGAAAGTTTTGTGATCGTGAATAATTTCTTATCTTAGTTTTCAAAAAGAATTGCACTTTTTAAGAACTCCTGAGTCTAAATAACCTAGTTATAGAAAATGTTTCTTTGTGTTTGTCTGCCTATATGTAAATAGTATAGCTCAGAAAAAAAAAAATGCACGAAACTCTACAATTCTGGTATGTAACCTTTTTCGCTAAAATCGTCTAATTAGAAGTTTCACTTTTTATAAACAATTCAACACACGTTTTTTCATCTTCATAAAAGCTACTTTAACGATTTGTATTAAATTTTTCGTATCAAATTGCAGCTAGTTTAATATCAGCTAGCTCTTGTCCTCATTAAAATAATCTGTTAGAACTTAATTTGAAAAATTCTCAAAAAAACTTCCTCTAAAGTAAGTTTAACTTAGTTTTTTGAAATATTGAATGATGAAATAGCTACTGATGATTTCTGAAAAAAATTACTTTTATGATTTGGACTAACTTGGATTTAGATTTTAATAGGATGAATAAATTTACAGTTAATTTAATCTCAGTGTATATAATAATAATACATGATATTGTATGAATGAATATATATTAGTATATAAACACTAATACTTTACTCTCTATATTTGTAGCAGATTCTGTTAATTCTCATAGATAAAATAAAGAATCTTAGGTTACTAAAAAAAAATATAAAGTCTTGAATAGTCAAGTTAAGTGGTTAGTAATTTTTAGGAAAAGTATATTGGTGATCAAATTTACTTATAAAACTTTTTTTCAATAATTGCTGATCCAATCAAGCACAAAATTTAGGTTGATTCAAATTAAACAATAATAGAGGCACCTAGTTGAATTACTAACATTAGTTGAAATATTAGCTCACATACGCCCACTATTAACGATAGGAAATCGCTACAATATATAAGACAAATTACAAGGACATATTAGATTACATAAAACAAGGTAACTAAACTAAAAAGGAAGTGGGCGAGAACACGACCCAGGTAATTCTCTTTATGAAGACTAATGGTGTAGAAGAGATACTGTTGAGGATCCTTCGTGATTGATGCATATTTTGAAAATCATTAGTATAATGATATAATAATATTAATAATAATAAGAGCTGAATAAATTAAAAAAATTGTTAATACTAGGGAGGGTATCCCTATTTGCCTAAAGGTGGGCAAATCCCCATTTTAAAAATAATATAACTTTAAATATAAAATAATTATAATTGTGCTGTGCTGTTACAACTAAAATTCTAAAGGGTTTATGTATTAGACTTTATTATATTTATATACCCTATAATATAAATATTAATCCTTTTCTGACTTCTTTATTCCTTTTTTACTCCTGAACAACGTTTCGGGCTGTTTTGCCCATTATCCAGTTCTACAAACAGAAATATTTGAATATTAAATATACCAAGATTAAAAGCATATATGGCAATCTTCGTAGGAGTAGTATTATGTATGATATTTGATAAAATAATTTATAGTAGTTCGGACAAAATTTTATGAGCAAAATTTATATGTGAATATAATAAAAAATACTACCCCTACAAAGATACATGAAATAAACTAGTTTATAGTGAGTTAAATTATCTAAATTTTGATGTTGACATATATTTTATCAAAAATCAAAAATGTTATCCGAATAACTAGAAATTAACATTTTATGAATTTATTTTGTCAATTATCATAAATAATAGTACGAAGACAAACGTTAGGAACTACTTTATAGTGCATTTAACTAGCTTCAATTTCACTGCTGGCAGACATCTGCACATCTAACGGTTTTTGAGATATAGATTGCTAACTATAGATTCACTAACTACTGATTTTTCAGTACATTTTTTATGAAATGTTGCTTTTTAAAGAGCTATATCTCGGAAACTATTTAACATAAATGGCTCTATTTGGGCTCATATTTTGAAAACTTACTCTACTTTAAATGATGTTCTCTTAAGTGTTCAATTGTTTTTGTAGTTATAATGATATAGATTTCTGAATGAAAAATTATTTTTTTTTTAACTTTTTTAAACAGCAGCCATTTTTTATTCCTAGTCCCTATACTTGGCAGACTCATCAATTTTGACTAGTAGTTGTACATAGTTTTCATTAAGTAATCAAAAATTGGGGTGAAATAACTTACCTTTTTCACCTCGGCTCTTGTAATATAAGTTATACATCGTAAATAAATTTCTTCATCTATTACGTTATTTCGTTTTCTTTCTTTATGCACTTATTCGTCACTTTTCTGCAACACAATCTACTTTTTATCTATTTTTATTATTAATTAATTTAATTGTACTTTTTCTCAGTAATTCATCGTAAATTATATACACCCTAAATATATATTACGGTACTATCGATCTCTCAGGGGTATCGATTTGGTCGAATAATGTATCAAAAGAAAGGGAGTTCTATGGAGAAGTGGCTAATATCAATTTCGATTATTAAATTCTTACTGGAAATTTAATAAAATCTATTTAAAAAAATTGGCGTGTTGCGCGCATCACCCAGCTTTCCCCCAACTAACCCACCCTATTTAAGTCCAAGGATTGAATAGATTGGTGGACTCGTGTTCATGGTATTGCTATTTTTTGTGATTTTCGAAAAAAAAATTATTTAGCATTTTATGTATAGGTGGAGATCGAGCAGTCTCGGTTTTTTCCAATTCGAACCTGTCTATATTTTCTCCTTAAGTTATTTATGATTTTTTTAATATTTTATATTATTCAATTATTTAGTACTGCTAGCAGCGAGAACTTCTTATTAAGTTCAAATAAAAAAAAAAATAAAGGAACTTTAGAAGTCAAGCTATTTCAATGAGAATAAGACATATTTGATATTAGATAGCAGTCTATTGTAAATTGCGACAGGAAAGGCAAGGAGATTCTAAGAAGGAGAGTTGTCAGGCAAGGAGAAACACTATCACCACAGATCTTCAGTATAGTATTGGAACATATCCTAAAGGAGATGACCTGGTATAAATATAAATATGGAATCAATATCAACGATGTAAAACTAAGCACACTTAAATACGCAAATGATGTGCTATTGATCTTAATGAAAGAAGAATAAATAGTGACCATGCCAAATCAGCTTATGTACTGAAGTGCCCAACACGGATTACTGTTGAACCTCATGAGAAGAAAAATAATTACAAACTCACATGCCACCAAAGTAAAAACAGACCTTCCAAGAACAAGCATAGTAGACGAAATCACATGTCTGGAGCACAGGATTTCATTTAAAGATAGACAATCAACAGAGATTCATTCAACAATATCAGCCAGCCTTTAAAAACATTGGCTTTCAATAGCTGTATATTGCCTGTGTTGCCTTATGGATGCTAAACATGGTTCCACAAGAAGCACCATGAGAACAAAATTCAATCATGCCAAAGAGCAATGGAGAGGAATATATTAGGTATAAAAAGAAGTCAAAAGCTCAGTAACCTATCAATAAGGAAAGATATCGGGGTCAACGATGTAATCAGGGAAGTAAAAGACGATGAAATGGCAATGGGCTGGACATTTAATGAGGAAGAACGATAACTGAGCCTAGAAACTAACAGAGTGGATCCCCTTGGATATGAAAAAGAACCGAGACAGACAAAGAAAAAGAGGGGCAGACGAGATAAGAAGGTAGAAGGAACACCGTTGTAGAATATTCAAATCGTAAGATTAATTAATATTGTTTTAACTCACATATTCACAACAATAAACATGTGTTTTTGATGTTTATTTAAATATAGTTTTACTTAATCTAATTGCAAATCGAAAACAACCATCTTAACTAACTAAGGCCCTATCCTATCTTATTATAATTATATCTACGCTAATCCTATATATGT